>NC_059363.1:3214316-3228337 GCF_019703515.2 Myxocyprinus asiaticus | reverse complement strand
GTTTAGGATAAGGTTAGGTTTAGGGGTAGAGGTAAAGTTTGGGGTTAAGGATTAGTGTTTAGGATAAGGTTAGGTTTAGGGGTAGAGGTAAAGTTTGGAGTTTAGGATTAGGTTAGGTTTAGGGGTAGGGGTAAAGTTTGGGGTTAAGGGTTAGGGTTTAGGATTAGGTTAGGTTTAGGAGTAGGGGTAAAGTTTGGGGTTAAGGGTTAGGGTTTAGGATAAGGTTAGGTTGAGAGGTGGGGTAAAGTTTGGGGGTTAGGGTTTAGGATAAGGTTAGGTTTATGGGTAGAGGTAAAGTTTGGGGGTTAGGGTTTAGGATAAGGTTAGGTTTAGGGGTATGGGTAAAGTTTGGGGTTAAGTGTTAGGGTTTAGGATAAGGTTAAGTTTAGGGGTAGAGGTAAAGTTTGGGGTTAAGGGTTAGGGTTTACTATAAGTTTAGGTTTAAGTGTATGGGTAAATTTTGGGGTTAAGTGTTTGGGTTTAGGATAAGGTTAGGTTTAGCGTTAGGGGTAAGTTTAATTGTGTAACTACAGATGCCATTAAATGCAAGTACTTTAAATGTAAGTACAATGAAACATCACATATGTACACTATAAGTACTGTACATTGTATTAAATGCATAAGAACATACAGTAGTAGTTAAAGACACCTTATATAAAGTGTGTCCAAAAAAAGTTAAAATCTGTTAGTTTAAATGAAAATGAAACCCTTGGGCATAAAAGTACCTAAAGTTGAAGAAATATCCAGTTACTGTGCAATTATTAATGGTGCTTCCTAAGGCAAGCATCACTATCACTTTTGCTCATACTTGGTAAATAAATTTGGCTCATAACTCGAAAGATTTTGCACTAATTTATTATTCTGTTAGAGTAATAATAACTGGACTAATTATGGTGTTTTGACAGAAACCATGGTTACCTCAAACTGACAAAAGTCAGAAAAAATTATATATCCTGAAACTGGCAAGAATATGTGACTGCAAGAAAGAAAATTATTCTTTTCCTGAATGCTTCTACCTGTCTTTAAGGGTGTCAGAATGCCGGCAGCCATCGACTTCACTTCCCATATGATTTAACTTATGCTGAAGATGCAATTGCATTTTTCATAACTCAAAACTCAATGGTAATCTAAAGCAGAGTCCAATCCATGGACACTGCCAAAGGACCTCGCAAGAGGCATTCGATTGCTCCACAACTCGGCTCAAATACTAAAAACCAACATCAGACAATTTCAGGGCAGTAAAGTCAAGGCAACCTGTAGTTCAGTTAGGCCGTTTCATCAAAACAAGCGCTTGAATCTTATAATTATAGGTTGATACACAGAGCTGGATTCAAGCATCGCTGCGCAGTAATATCCTTTGAGATCTTGTTGGATTTGCGACTAAAGATTGGTTGTGCATCAGTGACATCGCCTGGGCTCTAAATTATACCAAATGTTGAAGTTTGCTCCTGTTTCAAACAGCAGGATAATTATGGGTATGGATCAGTCAGATCCTGATTTAGACTTCAATGCCGTCTGTCTTCACCTCATGAAGAGTTCCAAGGAGTTTCACATTTTATGGTGGAAAATTAAAAGTCTTCATGTATAGAGTGTATGAAATGGCATTCGATATTGTTTGCTTTGGTAAGAATATTTTCTTTAGGTTCATCGCCAGCTTGCATTATGGGATTTCAGAATACAGAATTGCTGCATATCCGCTCTTCAATCTACTTAAAGTTTCCTTCTCACTGTATATGAATGGGTCACACTTTCAATTAGAAGGCCTTAACTACTAAGAACTAACATTAATACATACAAGACTATGTATTTACTGTGTAACTACATGTTGTTCTGCAAAATACCCACATTTGCTGCTACTGAGGTTGAGGTACGGGTAGGTTTAGGAGTAAGGGTGAGGTTAGGATTAGGGGTTAGAGTTAGGTATTGGGGTAAGGGTTGGGTTAGGGTTAGGGGTAAAGTTAACAGTGTAACTACAAATGTAATTAAATGCAAGTACTTTAAATGTAATTGCAATGCAACAACATGTATGTACATAATAAGTACATTGTATCAAATGGTTAAGTACATAGTAGTTAAGGCCACCTAATATAAAGTGGGTCCTATGTATGTTATTGTTTCATCTATGTCCCGATAAAATATGATATTCAGTGGAAAGCTCCTAATTACTCTTAAAGAGATTGTACTGTTAAAGAGATACATTCTATCATCATTTACTCACCCTCATGTCGTTCCATACCTCTATGACTTTCTTTATTCAGTGGAATACAAAAGGAGATAATTTGAAGAATTTCCACTGTTTTCCATACAACTAATGCATATGGTGACCAGTATAGGGCTGGGTAATATGGCTACAAAAATTATATCTCAATATTTTTCAGCCTATTGACGATATTTAATATTTAATATGCATAGCTCAATATTTGTGCATTTGCTCTGAAATGACTTTTTTTTCAAATAGAGGAACCATAATTTTAACCAAAGAGCCACTGTAGCCAAATAGGTTCATAATGTTTAGTGCAAGAAGCTAAAATTACTGAAATAATGGTTTTTATAATTTTTCCACAAAAAGAACACGAAGATAAATACTAGGCTAATCGTTTTTACTGATATGCACCAGTAAGTACATTCATAGCAATACGAATATTTATCTATATAAATCGGTTAATGACAGAAAACAAAATCAGTCTCATTAAAGGGATAGTTAATCCAAAAAGGAACATTTTCTCATCATTTTCTCACCCTCATGATATCTCAGGTGTGTGACTTTCTTTCTTCACCAGAACACATTTGAAGAAAAATAGTAAAATATCTCAGCTCATCAGGTCCTTAAAATGCAAGTGAATGGAGATTTCTCTTATGAAGCTCCAAAAATCACAGACAGTCAGCATAAATGTCATCCATACGACTCCAGTGGTTAAATTAATGTCTTCTAAAGTGACATGATCACTTTTGGTCAGTGGTGAAGTAGTGTCTGAATAAGTGGGAATACTGTGAAATTACTAAGTTGTAGTTCTTCCTTCTTAGAAATATACATTTAAATGATTTGTTATCATGAGAAAAAGGCACCACCGACAGCAGTAAAAGTCGCACAAAAAAAGCCAGTTGATATAATTATGGGACACAGTTGTCCAGCATCTGCAAACAGCATCAAAAACTAGCACAGGTGCAATAACATGATGTATTTTCACAAAGTTTAATTGCATGAGATAAACTTAAATGTATATATATATATATATTTACGTTTAGAAGGGAAATAAATTTACAGCGCAAATTATGGTGACTCCAGCGCTGCTTGTGCATCAGATGCTGGAAATGTCCCGCCCCTTACTGAAACGGAAAATATAATTGGTTAGCAAATATCCAATCACATCTGAAATGAATGTTCTGATTGGTGGATAAGCTTAGTCGGACTGTCTGTCTTGCCTGTGCCATCAGTTGCGCTCCCGCAGCTTCTTGTGCGTGTTTAGATCTCTGTACACTTTTTAAAATAAAACAATAATACAATTCATTCAACGGTGCTGCGGCATCGTGTTATTAGACTGAAAAAGTTCCGGGTCACAAGACTACTCGTTGTACTGGCGGCCATACGTATCACTTATTTCAGGTGGGCATACGCAAAATCCTAAGAAAGATAAGTGGGCATACAGTGTATGCTTGCATATGCCCTAGACTACACTACTGCTTTTGGTACCAAAAAATATCAATATTTAGTACTTTTTAACTATAATCAAACGCTTCCGGTAAGCTTCACGAGAGCGTGGAGTCCAAGCAGTCTCTCGTGTGACGTCGATTGAGACATCCAGGATTAGCACACAAATGCACCATTGTTAGTAAAGAAACAGATAATATCAGATCTAAACCAAAACCAGTGAAGCTTCTGTACAGTGTTCCTCCTTCTCACTTGTAAACAGCACCGCTCTTCCAGCTGTGTCGCACGTGCATCAGTTCTCGCGTGTTTCAAATGCCAATGCGATTACATCACATGCGCTTACCGCTCCAGACCGGCAGATTAAAAAATCTGTTAAAAAAAAGTACTTAAATATTTATCTTTTTCACACCAAAAGCGATCGTGTCACTTTAGAAGACATTAATTTAACCACTGGAGTCGTATGGATGACGTTTATTCTGACTGTCTGTAATTTTTGGAGCTTCATAAGAGAAATCTCCATTCACTAGCATTTTAAGGACCTACTGAGCTGAGATATTTTACTATTTTTCTTCAAATGTGTTCTGGTGAAGAAAGAAAGTGATATACACCTGAGATATCATGATTAATATGAGTAAATAATGAGAGAATTTTCATTTTTGGATGAACTATCCCTTTAAAAGCTAAAATTCTTGAAAAAAAGAGAAATGTTGGCATTAGTAGTGTAGAATAATTTTTTATTATAATTTCTTAAAAAATATAAGCAATGAAAATATTTTGTTTTAAAATTTAACTATTATTTTGTAAAAATAAATAAATACATAAAAACATAAAATAGAGAGGACCCTTTTAGACCCTCATCCTTACTGTTTGTGATGTTCTAAAAAAAAAGAAAAAATATTTTTACATTTTTATTAAAATGCACCTTTTGTTCTGGTCTTTTGGTGTAACCCTGACAAAATATATTTGTAATTTTTTTAGCACATTTTAAAGTCATTTTATGACTTTATATTATATATAAATAATATATATATATATATATATATATATATATATATATATATATATATATATATATATATATACACATTATACATACACACACACACACACACACATATGGGGCGCTTGCTGGGGGTTTCGCCCAGGGTGCCATACAAGCTAGATCCGCCACTGACTTTGTGTAATTACAACACCAAATACCTAGCTCTCTAATTTTATTTGCTCTAAAGTGACGTGACTGCTTAAAGATACTTCAAACATCTCCTTTTCTATCCCATGGAGGAAAGAAAATCAAACGGGTTTGAAACAACACGAGGGTGAGTATATGATGACAGAATTTTCATTTTTGGGTGAACTATCCATTTAATTTAATATTTAAACCACATCGTCCCAACAGATGTGGTTGTGACGTCATCTTAACACCTCAGTTTACATGATCCTTTGCGACCAAACCTGAACCCATTCAAAGGAACCACAAGAACGGCAAACAGACCTCAATCAATGTAAACAGCTGCCACCTACTCGCAGTCAGTCACCGTATCGCTCTCCAACGCTTGGAACTTCTGCGGTTATAATATGATCCGTCCCGCCATTAGCACGGGGTTCCAGCGATGTCAGGAGCGCTGCATGCTGGGAAGGCAAATTGAGAGTGTGAGAGTGATGGGGTGGAACAATGTCACACTCACACGTGTGTTTATTTAGGATTTGGCACTTGGCGGCTTCCAGCAAGGTGTCAGAACTGAGCCTCTCTTCTGTTTTCACACACACTTTCTCTGAAGCTTTAGCTCATGTCATGCAGGGCTCAACAGTAAGGATGATTCAAGAGGTTTGTATTTATTTTCTTAAGTTTTCATTTAGGGGAGAACTGTCCCTTTAATGACTTACATGAGTTTATGTGCATTTTTTGAATGACGCATTTCTGTGATGTTTTATTTGGCGTAATTATTGCCATAATGATCAACGATGCTTTGAGTTTTCAGCTGTTTCACTGTCACCCCAGAAGAAGCATCTCCTATTGTGTTCTATGGATGAAAGTAATACAGGTTTGGAACAACATGAGGGTGAGTAAATGATGACATGAGAAGTTTCATTTTTAGGTGAACTATCCCGTTATATTATATGAACTATTAAGTGTCCCAATATTTTATGGGGCCACTGTATTTTATAATATAAATCCTAAATACTGATCCTAAGATGAATTTGTGTTGATTTTTGTGTTTTTGTTTCAAGCAACCCCAGGGTCATTTGATGAGCATGATATGAACTGCATGGTTTCAGTGTAGATTACCCAGAGGAGGGCAGTGTTTCTCAAAGTTTGGCTCAGAAATTACCTTGAAGCAGGACATTTCAGGTCTTACAGTACATTCTTTTACTGAATTTATTGTGTTTTGCATTATATTACAGTATGTCTGTCCCCTGCAGTATGGGACATCTGTGTGCTGGTTTGTCCACTACAGGATCTTTAACTGCAGGCAAGAGGGCTGGCGTGGCTCAATGGTTAAAAATCTGTGTCTGCAACTGGGTGGCTGTGGGCTCAAACCTCACTAGCCAATTAAGCTGGTCTATTTAGATGGTTTTAAAAGGATTTTAGGCCTCAGATGGTCCGGATGGGTCTAGTTAAGCCAGTTAAGAGCTGGGACAGGATGGGAGACTGTGTTTTTCTTTAGCAGGGCAATCAGATTTTAGGGTTAGGTTTGGGACTGGGGTTGGGTCTTGAACAACATTCATGTCAATCTTGATGATTCGTGATCTCACAGGTGTGATCACGGTTAGATAACATCTCTATACATTAGTTTCTCCCCCCTCATGTCCCGCCCCGTTTACTGCCAGCGGACTGGAGGTGTTTAAGGATTGCGCCCCGTCGCCTCCCTGCTCCCGTGGGCTTCACACTTCATTTGTACGTAAACCTCCCAGCGACAGCAAATATTTCACGAGCGCTGCCAGCATAAATCATTGGGCCCGACAAGCCCGTCTGCAACCTTCAGACAGCCATGGGACACTAAGGGTCTCTATTTTCAGATGTCCCACAGGTTTCGCCCCCTGTAAAAGGCATTGGGGCATTGTCCTTGGCAAACCTCCATCCAAACTGGGCCAGCACAATGTAGATTTGATTGCTTGTGAAGTGATTTGGAGCAACTAGGGGGCTTAACTCGATGAGAAATGACTGACCCTCATAACGCTCAGTGAAACCAGAAGCCTCCTATTTCATCCAGTGAGAACTATAGGAAATGATGCATAAATCAGAGTTCCTCATAGAAAGACACTGAGGTGCAGGAGAAAACAGAGACCTCTGTTGGTTTGGACACCACAGTTCTTGTGAATAAGGGACTGTAAGATCTATTTATCAGCAAACCCCTTTCACTTTTGCACTTAAGAGACCAGAGATGATGTCTTTAATTCTTAAAGGGATAGTGATGAGATCATATCAGATTTTAACAGATCAAGTCAGAACGACGTTTAAAACAATTCTTGTGAAAAGTGACTTTTTAAAGACTTTTCAAAGACAAGTTAGAGACATAAATGCAATCAAATAATATATCCTAACTATTAATTAAACTTAAAAAAAAAAAAAAAAAAAAAAAAATATATATATATATATATATATATATATATATATATATATATATATATATTTAATTCATTAATTGATACTTGCATAAACTTTCACACTTATCTTTAACTGCACATTGTCATATGAACAACCAGTTAATTACTGCACGGCCTGATTGAAGTCTCACAACAAGCCACATTACATTACAAAACACAGTAATAATTTTTATTTCATTTTGAGTTGATGAACATTATTACTCACATGTCAGTAAGATTAACTCAGTAACCGTGTTTTTGATTCACTAAAAAGTGCCAGCTTAAAAGAGTCATTCATTCGGGAACTGCACAGCACTGGTCATGCTGTATGTTTTTGATTCACTAAAAGAAAAGCTCACAAGAGTCATTTTTTTCAGGAATTAGCCTGCATTGGTTGTGCTATATGTTTTGTGTTGTAGATTCAAAAGAACCAGCTCATAAGAATCATTCGTTTGGGAATCGGACTACACTTGTCGCGAAGTGTTTTGTGTTTTAGATTCAAAAGAACCGGCTCATAAGAGTCATTCGTTTGGGAATCAGACTACACTTGTCACAAAGTGTTTTGTGTTGTAGATTCAAAAGAACCGGCTCATAAGAATCATTCGTTTAGGAATCAGACTACACTTGTCACAAAGTGTTTTGTGTTGTAGATTCAAAAGAACTGGCTCATAAGAGTCATTCGTTTGGGAATCGGACTACACTTGTTGCAAAGTGTTTTGTCTTGTAGATTCAAAAGAACTGACTTATAAGAGTCATTTGTTTGGGAATTGGTCTATACTGGTCACACTGTGTGTTTTGTGTTGTAGATTCAAAAGAACTGGCTCATAAGAGTCATTCGTTTGGGAATTGGACTACACTTGTCACGAAGTGTTTTGTGCTATAGATTCAAAAGAACCGGTTCATAAGAGTCATTCGTTTGGGAATCGGTCTATACTGGTCACACTGTGTGTTTTGTGTTGTAGATTCAAAAGAACTGGCTCATAAGAGTCATTAGTTTGGGAATTGGACTACACTTGTCGCAAAGTATTTCGTGCTATAGATTCAAAAGAACCGGCTCATAAGAGTCATTCGTTTGGGAATTGGACTACACTTGTCACGAAGTGTTTTGTGTTGTAGATTCAAAAGAACCGGTTCATAAGAGTCATTCGTTTGGGAATCGGTCTACACTGGTCACAATGTGTGTTTTGTGTTGTAGATTTAAAAGAACTGGCTCATAAGAATCATTCGTTTGGGAATCGGACTACACTTGTCCCAAAGTGTTTTGTGTTGTAGATTCAAAAGAACCGGTTCATAAGAGTCATTTGTTTGGGAATCGGTCTATACTGGTCACACTGTGTGTTTTGTGTTGTAGATTTAAAAGAACCGGCTCATAAGAGTCATTCATTTGGGAATTGGACTACACATGTCGCAAAGTGTTTTGTGTTGTTGATTCAAAAGAACCGGCTCATAAGAGTGATTCGTTTGGGAATCGGACTACACTTGTTGCAAAGTGTTTCGTGTTTTTGATTCAAAAGAACCGGCTCATAAGAGTGATTCGTTTGGGAATTGGACTACACTTGTCGCAAAGTGTTTTGTGTTGTAGATTCAAAAGAACCGACTCATAAGAGTCATTCGTTTGGGAATTGGACTACACTTGTCGCAAAGTGTTTCGTGTTGTTGATTCAAAAGAACCGGCTCATAAGAGTGATTCGTTTGGGAATTGGACTACACTTGTCGCAAAGTGTTTTGTGTTGTAGATTCAAAAGAACCGACTCATAAGAGTCATTCGTTTGGGAATTGGACTACACTTGTCGCAAAGTTTTTTGTGTTGTAGATTCAAAATAACCGGCTCATAAGAGTCATTCGTTTGGGAATCAAACTACACTGGTCCTGCTGTGTTTCGTGTTCTAGATTTAAAAGAACCAGCTCATAAGAGTCATTCATTCAGGAACCGGACTACACTGGTCACACTGTGTGTTTTGTGTTGTAGATTCAAAAGAAGCGGCTCATAAGAGTCATTTGTTTGGGAAACGGTTTATACTGGTCGTGCTGTGTTTCGTGCTATAGATTCAAAAGAACCGGCTCATGAGAGTCATTCCACTGGGAATTGGACTATACTTGTCGCAAAGTGTTTTGTGTTGTAGATTCAAAAGAACCGACTCATAAGAGTCATATGTTCGGGAATCGAACTACATTGGTCATGCTGTGTTGCGTGCTATAGATTTAAAAGAAATGGCTCATAAGTGTTATTTGTTTGGGAATTGCACTATACTTGTCGCAAAGTGTTTCGTGCTGTAGATTTAGAAGAACCGGCTCATAAGAGTCATTTGTTCGGGAATCGGACTACACTGGTCACTCTGTGCGTATTGTGCTGTAGATTCAAAAGAACCGGCTCATAAGAGTCATTTGTTTGGGAATTGGACTACACTGGTCACTCTGTGCGTATTGTGCTGTAGATTCAAAAGAACCGGCTCATAAGAGTCATTTGTTTGGGAATCGGTCTATACTGGTCGTGCTGTGCGTATTGTGCTGTAGATTCAAAAGAACCGGCTCATAAGAGTCATTTGTTCGGGAATCGGACTACACTGGTCACTCTGTGCGTATTGTGCTGTAGATTCAAAAGAACCGGCTCATAAGAGTCATTTGTTTGGGAATCGGTCTATACTTGTCGTGCTGTGTTTCATGCTATAGATTCAAAAGAACCAACTCATGATTCCCAAGCGTAGTCATGATATGATGCATTATGCACAGCTGTAGTTTATATACAAACGTTTTCCCTCTAGAATGTGTGTTTTTAGCATCAAGAAAACAGATTCCTTGTCAAATCAGCACTGACCGACAATGCATCTCATTGGTAATCAAATTTTGTCTGGTTGTGTAACCCACCAATATCATTAGGGTGACCAGCAGTAAGAACGTTGACTAACATCATACACCCACTCTGCAACCTCTAGTGATTAAAATCACTGTATTTTTCAAGTTTGGCTTTGACACTATTAACTTCACTTCATTCGATATAGAATAACTATCATTAGTTCTTGCTGGCTTTGTACTTGTTTATTTATACTTAAAACTGTCCGGCAACTTGCCGAGCCACAAAAAATCCAGAATCCGAGAATGTTTTTATCAATTACCCTTGATAAGGGTGACAGATCATTGAGCACAATGTTAATTTTCAAAAGGAAACACAAGTATTTTGTCTTAAAACAATGTAATAGTGTCGGGTCCGCTCTAAGTAGCACTAAATAAGCCCATTGAGTCGTTTCCTGGCTGAGGTGATCCAAAGCAAACATTGATCCAAGCTGAACTCATGGATGTTTGTGTTCATTGATAGGGTCGTTTAAAAACCCTCAGTGCAGGTTTAGACAAACAGCTGGCAATGTGTTTGAACAGCTCACAGCATTAACCGATCTGTTTCATCTGACACATTAGCGAGTATTAATCATCACATGCTGTATAATGGGGCATTTGTCTGTCTTAAAGTGTATGTTATGAAAGTCTTGAGTGGAAATTTAGGGTATAGTCAAAAACGCTCTGGAAAAGCGACAGGATATCATATAAAATCTCGTGGAGATTTGAGTCTACATATTTTGGCAAGATAAGGCTGCTTTAACAAACTGACTTGAAGAAGTTTAAACATTGCTGTGCTCTTCAAGTTAAAGTACCGTTACACAGTGAAAGCCGGGACGGAAACCTCTCATGGACTATCTCAGATTTTCATCAGAGCTGTTCTGAAAGCCTTATTCATATCCAGTGTGTATGACAGGGAAGTATAATGTAAAACGCAGACCTGTTCTATCATCATTCTTTGGAAAAGATTAAGAAGTGCAAAGTAATAGAGCCCACAGAAGTCAGACAACATCAGCAGTACAACTTCAATTAAGTTTAATTTTGTTCAGTAAATTTCAAAGAAGTCAGGCTCAGTTCGGTGACATTTATTTTAACCGAACAATTTAGTCTGTTCAGTTCAGCTCAATTCAGCTTAACTCAGTTTAGTTACATTCTGTTAAGTTCTGTTTGGTAAGTTTCAGGTCAGTTCAATTATTTTTTGTCAGACTCAGTTGATTTAAATACATTTTAATTGAACAATAACTGAACAATATAGTCAGTTCAATTCAGTTAAGTTCTGTTCAGTTCGATTTAGTTAGTTTCAGTTCAGTTCAGTTAAGTTCAGTCAGGCTCAGTTTGTTTAAATTCATTTTAACTGAACAATAAAGTCAGTTTAATTCAGTTTAACTCAGTTTAGTTAAGCGTTCTGTTCGATTTGCTTCATTTCTGTTCAATTCACTTCAGTCAGGCTCAGTTAGGTTAAATTCATTTTACCAAACAATAACTAAACAAAATAGTCTGTTCAGGTAAATTCAGTTAAATTTGATTAAATTCTGTTTAAATCTGTGCAGTTAACTTGATTTGGTTAGTTTAACTTAAATTCTGTTCAGTTAGGTTCGGTTCGGTTCGGTTCGGTTCCGTCAGGCTCAGTTTAGTCAGGCTCAGTTTAGTCAGGCTCAGTTTAGTCAGGCTCAGTTCAGTCAGGTTCAGTTCAGTCAGGCTCAGTTCAGTCAGGCTCAGTTCAGTTAAAGTCATTTGAACTAAACAGTAACTGAACATTATAGTCAGTTTAGTTTATTTCATTCAGTTTAACTCAGTTTAGTAAAGTTGTGTTCAGTTTGGTTTCAGTTCAGTTCAGTCAGGCTCAGTTCAGTCAGGATCAGTTCTGTCAGACTCAGTTTATTCAGGCTCAGTTCAGTGAGGCTCAGTTCAGTCAGACTCAGTTCAGTCAGGCTCAGTTCATTCAGGCTCAGTTCAGTCAGGCTCAGTTCAGTCAGGCTCAGTTTAGTCAGGCTCAGTTCAGTCAGGCTAAATTTAGTCAGGCTCAGTTCAGTCAGGCTCAGTTTAGTCAGGCTCAGTTCAGTCAAGCTCAGTTCAGTCAGGCTCAGTTTAGTTCGGCTCAGTTCATTCAGGCTCAGTTTAGTCAGGCTCAGTTCAGTCAGGCTCAGTTCAGTCAGGCTCAGTTCAGTCAGGCTCAGTTTAGTCAGGCTCAGTTCAGTCAGACTCAGTTCAGTCAGGCTCAGTTCAGTCAGGCTCAGTTCATTCAGGCTCAATTCAGTCAGACTCAGTTCAGTCAGGCTCAGTTTAGTCAGGCTCAGTTCAGTCAGGCTCAGTTCATTCAGGCTCAGTTCAGTCAGGCTCAGTTCAGTCAGGCTCAGTTCAGTCAGGCTCAGTTTAGTCAGGCTCAGTTCAGTCAGGCTCAGTTCAGTCAGGCTAAATTTAGTCAGGCTCAGTTCAGTCAGGCTCAGTTTAGTCAGGCTCAGTTCAGTCAGGCTCAGTTCAGTCAGGCTCAGTTTAGTCCGGCTCAGTTCATTCAGGCTCAGTTCAGTCAGGCTCAGTTTAGTCAGGCTCAGTTCAGTCAGGCTCAGTTTAGTCAGGCTCAGTTCAGTCAGACTCAGTTCAGTCAGGCTCAATTCAGTCAGGCTCAGTTTAGTCAGGCTCAGTTCAGTCAGGCTCAGTTTAGTCAGGCTCAGTTCAGTCAGGCTCAGTTCAGTCAGGCTCAGTTTAGTCTGGCTCAGTTTGGTTAAATTCATTTTAACAGAACAATAACTGAACAAATAGTCTGATCAGTTAAACTCAGTTCAATGAAATAACATTTAGTTTAACTCAGTCTAGTTAAATTCTGTTCATTCATGCTGAGTTCCGTTTTAACTGAACAATAACTGAACAATATAGTAAGTTCAGTTCAATTCAGTTCTGTTTTGTTCAGTTCTTCAAAACTGCTGGGCTTCTAATTCCAAGAGTAATAAAGATTGCATGTGTTCCATTCAGTTTAGTTTAGTTAAGTTCTCTTTGGTTGGGTTCAGTTCAGTGTAATTTAATTGCACAATACTGTTGGCTACTAAATGGTGATTCTAAGTGTAACAAAGATTTCATGTTTTCAGTTCAGTTCAGCTTAGTTCAGTGCTGCTCTACAAATCTGCCAAATGGCATTTCTAAATGGAACAGTGTACAGACGTGTTTTGTAGTAACCACGGCTTAGAGACAGAGGTTTAATGAAGTACTTCCTTGATGATTAGCTCTTGTTTTTAGTCTGTAATCGCAAGGGTTTTCCAGGGCTGCCGTGTACAATACAGTGAACTGTCAGAGCAGCAGCGCCTGAGGCTGTTTGTCTTACTGGAGCTCACTGAACGAGCAGTGAAAATAGTTTTTCTTGCTTCCCTTGGTGCTACCAGCACAAGGAAGCACCTGCTCTGAAGTTGTTTTTAACAAAGTAGATTACTGGCGCAAGATTTTATTATTACGTAAATACCATATAATTGCTTGCGTAATAAATACGAAAGAAATAAAGTGACAAAAAGTATAAAATATAACAAAAAGCAGTTTTTATTCTCAAAGACAAATGAAACAATCATCAGAAATGTGTGGAAAATCTCAACAAAAAAAAAAATTCTGGATTGTCAGTTCCACAGAATCAGGTTAAAGTTTCACAAATTGATGGATGTGAGACAGTGAAGCAAGATGAAAGATTGTCAGAACTTAAATATCTGTACAGTATGTGCAAGGGAGTAATGCTTGACACATAAAGACAAATAAAGTAATGAGTTTTCTCATTGTTTACAAACAAAGCATTTTATTGTGAATCAAAAAAATGCATATCTCAATAGTATTGTGCCTAGACGCCTTCAAGTCAGGGCTTCAAATACAAAACACTACTTCAAAGTACAGAAACAGCACTAATGGAGCGCAAAAGAAGTTGCAGAAATATTTGGTTTTCTTCATGGGTTCATTTAACATTTGTCATTATAAAGTAAAATTG
>NC_059363.1:3146816-3211816 GCF_019703515.2 Myxocyprinus asiaticus | reverse complement strand
GAAACATCCTTCATTGCTCACGTACTATTGGATTATTTTTTTGGTTGCTTTACAATAGCGATAATAATATTAACAATAACAAAACATTTAAATTACAAAACGAGTATATATTTCATTAAGTTATTAATAGATGACCCAAAAATAGTATTCAAATGTCGTAAATTTTGTCCCTTTAAGCGCATAATTTAAAGTTGATATGGCTTACATTGCTTCTCATATCAGTACCGTCTTCTACCATTTACACATAAATTAAAATGATAAGAGGGAATTAATATAGCAAATACTGTTTCAAATAGCTGACTTTTTGCACGCATAAATAAAAAACACTTTCAGTGTTAAGAAATGCTAAATCATACAGAGACAACTAGTACAGTTAGTATAAAGATATTGTAAGCCAATAGTGTGGACGCATATCTGTTGCAATAAAAGTTCAGTTCTAGGCTTGTAAAGGAATAGTTCCATCAAAAATGACAATTTTGTAATTATTCACACATCCTCACTCACCGTGCTTATCTAAATCCATATTATTTTCTTTCTTGTGTAGAACACAAAAGGATACATTTTGAAAAATGTCCACGATCCAGCAGATGACGTATTGTTAGTGAAAGGAATACAATTTAATAACTTTGCGTGTCCAAGAACAAATGGCATTTGACATCAATGAGCACAATCTTATACTGGTCACGCAAACTCTTTAAATGGTTTTCTTTTATCGGGTTAATGTCCTGAACAGTTTAACATCAGCACATGCATATTTTGGCCAATTACTCAGATTTTGCATTGCATGAAAACACATTTATCTGCATTCTTATCAGCGTATCCAATGTGTGCAAGTGTTGTGCGCATGCCTCATTAGAAATAGCCATAAAATACACTGATTTTTGTCAGATATATGCATGTAAATGCACTCAGTGACATCAAACCTGGAATGGCGCATCTTCACATGCCAAGTTTGTATTGTGCGTACATGCGATTGAGATTTAACAGCAAGGACAGACGGCAAACAAGTTATCGCATGGCTTCGGAACGCTTGAAAAATAGCGCAGAAGTCATTGGACTTTTATGATGCTTTTTTTTTCCTTTTTGCATGCTTTTGTTGAAAGTGAAGCGTGAACATTCTGTTAAACTTCTCCTTTTGTGTTCTACAGAAAAAAGAAAATCATACGGGTATAAACAACATGGGTCACTGATGAAAGAAGTTACATTTTGAGTGAACTGTTCCTTTAAATTCAGTGATTGCCATGTGCTATATCACTGACTGCTGTATGGAATGTCAATTTGACTTATGCCGTAAATCAACCATCTCAACCACAAAAAACAAACATCAGTGTAATCATAAAACTACACTGCAGCCATTCAACATTAAGTACCTTTGTACCAACGGGTGTACCATTATTCCGCACAAGAGTTTGTGCTTCCGAAATGAATTCCCTTGATGCTTACGAATGCAAATATCTCTCGCACTACGTTCTTAAGGCTAACAGTGCTGTGTTGAGGTCACATTCAACTGGACCTTCTCAATATGGCCGCCAAACGGATTCGTCTATCCGGCCGTTGGAGTTGAGCACAGTGGGCGAGCTGCTGTGGCTCCCGTCCGCCTCGCCTCCGTCTGCCTGATTGGGCAGGTTGGGGTTGATAAGGGTGCTGCCCGTAGATGCACTAGTGCAAGGTGGCAGCATCCTGGAGGGGGATCGGTCTCCCCCCGGTACCATTGAGAATTGGTACGATCCAGATGAAGCTCCATAGTAGAGATAGGGCGTGCTGCTGGTCTGGAAGGGCCCACTTTGGTTTTGGGTGGAGCCAGGGTATGGCGGAGGCAGATAGGTGTGGTAGTGGGTGGTCGTAGACATGCCCAAAGACATGCCGGAGGTGACCGGTGTGGGGGTGTACGTGAACGTTGCAGGATAGTGCATTCTGGGACTGGAGAAACGGCTGTCCGTGAGCGAGGAGATACCCGCAAACGGCCTCTCGAACTGGCGTGGGTCGGCTGAAAATGGGCTTAGATCCGACGTACCTGACGGAGAGAAAAGAAGGAACAGTTTTTTAGTTATTATTTTAATAATAAACCAGCTGAAAGTGGCAACTTTGTTTTTTTTTATAGCACAATAATGGCTTAGCTATTTTCAAAACAGTACAGCTTTTAAAGGAAAAAGCGACTTTGTCCGACACCTAGTGTTGTACGGTGACAAAAAGTATTTTCTCTCTCTTGTAGTGTTGGAAAGTGGAAGCGTAAGCAGTGTTTCTGTCAGAAAGCATTACGTCATCCATTCACTTAAAGAGATAGTTCACCCAAAAATGAAAATTCTCTCATAATTTACTCACTCTCATGCCATCCCAGATGTGAATGACTTTGTTTCTTCAGAAGAACTCAAATGAAGATTTTTATAAGAATTTCTCAGCTATTTTGGTCCATACAATGCATGTGAATGGGTGGCAAATTTTTGAAGCTCCAAAAATCACATAAATGCAGCATAAAAGTAATTCATAAGAGTCCAGTGTTTTAATCCATGTCTCCTGAAGCAATATGAGAGGTGTGGGTGAGAAACAGATCAATATTTAAGTCCTTTTTACAATAAATTCTCCTCCTTGCTCAGTCAATCTCCACTTTAACTTTCACTTTCTTCTTCTTGTGTTTTTGGTGATTCACATTCTTCATATCGCCCCCTACTGGGCAGGGAGATGAATTTCTAGCAAAAAATGACTTATATATTGATCTGTTTCTCATCCGCACCTATCATATCGTTTCTGGAGATATGGATATAATCACTGGAGTTTTATGGATTACTTTTATGCTGCCTTTATGTGATTTTTGGAGCGTCAAAATTTTGGCACCCATTCACTTGCATTGTATGGACCTACAGAGCTGAAATATTCTTCTAAAAATCTTCATTTGTTTTCTGCAGAAGAATGAAAGTCATACACATCTGGGATGGCATGAGGGTGAGTAAATGATGAGAGTTTTCATTTTTAGGTGAACTATTCCTTTAAGGCATTTCATCCAATCATAATCCAGCCTCTGCTTTATAAGATGGGCCAGATGTTCTTCATCGCTCATTAAGCCGGCGCTCGTTTTCAACCCCCCACCACCCCATCGCCACAAGTTTAGGTCCCATCCTGCTATGGGTGGGGAGGAGTTCCTCTCCCCTCCCGTCATCATCTTCTGGCAGGATCTGATGGTTTGAGCGAGAATCTGAGCACTGAACCGTAGGACGGGGCTTACACCAAAGAAAACTATTCTATCACTATATTCACAGAATTCGTATTCATTCTGAGTCTTTCTGGAAGAAATCAAATTTATCTTGGTGAATTGGTTCATTCAGATGCTTCATGAAAATTAACTGCTTCATAAAACGATTCATCAACTCTTCAGTACATTTGTAGTATTTCATGTCTTCTGTTTTGTTGCAAATTTAGTTGTTTTTATGCTGATGTCTGTCACTGTTTTCGACTTTTAATAAAATAAGGGTGTTTTCAGTTGTATTAGTTGTATCTGTTTAATGCTAGCTGAAAGTAACGACACTAGTAACTTTTTCAGTAGCGTGACAGTAGCTCGGCTGTTTTCAAAACCATTTAGTTTTTCGAAACGTAAGCGTTGTTGCGTGACGCAATGTATTTTCTTATGAATATGTAGTGTTTCGAAAGTAAAAAGTATTTCTGTGAATTGGTTCGTTTAGACGAATCGTGAGAATAAATCGTGAGAATAAATCGATCAATCAACGATTAATCAATTATTTTGACTCCGCTATGTGGCATTTTGTGTCTTCATTTTTGTAGCGAAATATTTAGTTGCGCTAAATGCTGCTGTTTGTCAACGTTTTCGATTCTTCGGTATTTAAATTAGGTTTTTAGTTTTATTAGTTGTGTCTGTTTAAGTTTAATGCTACTGAAAATAGCAACACTACACTAACTTTGTTTTTTAGTAGTAGCGCAACTTTTACTCAGCTGTTTCCAAAACAGAAGCTTTTCCAGAATCAAGCTACTTTATCCAACAAGCAACGGTCTTGCGCGACAAAATGTATTTTCTTGCGCATATGTAGTGTTTTGGAAGTAAAATTTATTTCGTTGAATTTGTCCCTTCAGACGGCTCATGAAAATGAACCAGCTCAAAAAGCGATTCATCAACTCTTTTTGAGCATTTTACGTCTTCTGTTTTGTAGCTAAATTAAATGTAGTTCTGCTAAACGCTGCTGTTTGTCACTGTTTTCAACTTTCTTTGATAAAATGAGGATGTTTGTAGTTAAACTAGTTGTGTCTGTTCAAGTTTAATGCTAACTGAAAGTAAGGACACTACTGGCTTTATGATTTTCCATTTCAAAACAGTGAGCGTTTGTTGTTTTATTAGTTGTGTTAGTTCAAGTTTAACGAGGTCACCCTAAGTGAAACAATTACATGACATCAACTGATTGCTATTGATAGATATTGCCCTCTTAAGTAGCTTAATTGTAGTTAGCAACTTTTACTACTTAATTAAAAAAAAAAAAAAAAAAAAGAGTAGCTGAACTGTAGTTTAACTAATTTATATTATGAGTAGATGGTATCATGGCAAGCTTCAGTTTTGAAGCAGCTTCCCCAACACTGATCAAGACTTAAGGGAATAAAAGGACACTGTTAAATCAGACAGAAGAGGGCGCTGTCAAACTCATATTACACACCGCTCACAGTAACTAGCCTGTCAATACTAAGCACAACTTTAAAAACTGAAAAGAAGATTGTGAAGGATGAATAAATAGGATAATAAATAAGGGAACTAATTATGTAGAATAATTTCCCATTAAAAACAATTACTGTATATATATATATACAGTACTGTGCAAAAGTCTTAGGCACATAAGATGTTTCACAAAAGCATTTGTCTTAAGATGGTTATTTATATCTTCAGCTTTAGTGTGTCAATTGGAAATATAAATGTTAGACTCCCAAACATTACTTTTTGCAAATAGAAAAGATTAGAATAGAAGAACAGGGAGCCCTGCAACAGATGGCATGTTCCCCACAGAGCTCCCCACTGAACATCGTGTCAGTCTGAGATTACATAAAGAGACAGAAGCTATTGAGACAGCCTAAATAGATAGAAGAACTGTGGAGAATTCTCCATGAAGCTTGGAACATCCTATCTGCCAACAACCAAGAAAAACTGTGTCCAGGTGTACCTAGGAGAATTGGGGCTGTTTTGAAGGCAAAGGTGGTCACACTGAATATTGATTTAGCTTTTTTATGTTTACTGGACTTTGTATGACATTAATTGATTAATGAAAACGATTTATGGTTTTATTTTTTTAAGAAATCCTCACTTTGAAAGTTTTCACAAGTGCTTAAAACTTTTGCACAGTACTGTATGTATATATATATATATATATAAAGATAGATAGCTACATATATTGATTTACACATTTTAATTTTCTTAAGAAAATTCCATTTAATTTAATTGAGTAATATTTAATACAATTTAATAAAAACTTGTATATTTACATTTTTATTAATTTCATTTTGTTAAAAATTATCCAACTTAATTTGATAGAATTTTGTTATAAAATTGAAATGTGTAAATCTTAAATCGTATTTTGTGTGTGTGTGTGTGTGTGTGTGTGTGTGAGATTAATATCTACCATGCCAACAAGAGAAACCAGCTCATCCTGCATGCCAGCAGTTTGATTACCCTGGCACAAAAGTTCATTAATTAACTGCTCGTATGTTTCCTGATAATCACAATGATTGTTTTGATTCTGATTCAAGGCAAGGCTGAGAGTAATGCTACAAAAATATCACGAGGAAAATAAAGATCTATATGCAAATTAAACTATGAAAAGTCACTGACGTGCTGCTGAATTGTTTTAAGTTTTGCATTTGGCTCTTTGTTTCTTCACTGCTGTTTGGTGAATGTTCCCTGGTGTTTGTATGTGAATGCGTTGTGTGCACTTATGCTCGCATGCATAAACACGCATCCTTGCATTTATATGAAAGTCAAAGAGAAATGTCAAAATAAACTGGGAGCGCACATGGAAACGCTTAGAGGAAAAAAACTGTTTCCACAGGATGTATAATGAGCAGTTTCAGATGTGGTGGCATGTCTGCTATTAGCCAAAGAGAAGGAGTGATCTACTCTCTTAGAACCACAAGAGTTTTTTAAATATGATAAACCACTAATGGGCTGTGACTCGCAGAACCACAGGAGAGAGAATCCCACAGCAGTGTCTTATCAACTCCTCATCTCACCACATCTGTCTATTTGTGCACTCTGTGTTCATCATGATCTGCTTTTCAAATGGAGCCGCCAGGTAAATTAAAGGATATAAACAAACAAACAAACCCAAACTCCTCTCCTCTGCTCTTTTCTCAAACAAACCTTTACTTTTCTTTTCATTTCTTGTCTATTTCCTTTCATCCTCTAAAACAAACAAACAAACAAACAAACAAACAAAAATCCTTTCCAACAAACAAACCTTTTCTATTCTACCCCTCAGACAAACATACACACAAACTAACCAAATCCTTCCTCTCCTCTCAAACCATTACACAAACAAACAGATCCAGAATTTTTCTTTCCATTTTCCTTTCCTTTACTTTCAAACATCTTCATTTCCTCCTCTCAAACGAACAAACAAACAAACAAACAAACAAACAAGCAAACAAACAAGCCCTTTCCTTCTTCCCCTCTCCTCTAAAAACATCAATCAAACAAACAAATACAAACTTTTCAAATCCAAAATGTCCCTTTCCTTCAAAGAAAACAAACCTTTTTTTTCATTTCTCCTAAACAAACCATCAAACAAACAAACAAATCCATTGGTTTTTTTTATTCAAAATGTTACTTTCCTGTCCAACAAACCTTTTTCATTTATTTTTCTCCTCTCAAACAAACATACAAACATGTTCTTCATTTCTTCTCATCCCAAACAAACAAATCCAAACTTTTCAAATCCAAAATGTAATTTTTCTTCAGACAAACTTTTTATTTTCTCATCTCAAACAAACAAATAAACAAACAAACCCTTTCCTTCATTCTTTCTTTCCTTCCTTCCCATCTCCTCTCAAACAAACCATCAATCAAACAAACAAGCAAATCCAAACTTATTAAATCACAAATGTTCCTTTCCTACAAACAAACAAACAAACAAACAAACAACCTTATTTTCTTTTTTCTTATCCTCCTCTCAAACAAACAAACAAATAAACCCTTTCCTTTCTCCCTCTTCTCCCAAATAAACCATTAAACAAAACAAAACAAAAAAATAAATAAAAACGTTTTAAATCCAAAATGTTTCTTTCCTTTCAAATAAACAAACTTTTTTCTTTTTCTACTCACAAACAAACACTTTTCTTTGTCCACTCACCTCTCAAGCAAACTATTAAACAGACAAATCCTTTTCAAATCTAAATGTCCTTTTCTTTCCTTTCCTTCTGCTCTCACTCTGTTGCTGAGGTACAGTAGTTTTGGATGGCGATAAATCCAGTGGCGTCTTTTCCATCAGCGTGTCTGCTCGTGAGTGCAGCCTTACGATTGACAGCTTGGAAAACTTTAGGGAACATGTGTGGCCAATTATGAGCAGATTGTCTCTCAACACTATCAACTCTTGACATTACTAACCAAACAAAAAAGACACTTTAGGGGGACAGTGCAGCAGAGAAGAGACCCAAGTCATATTTCCTAAACAATGACAGAAAATCACATATACAACCTTCAATCACTATTTAAAAGGCCCTTCTTGCAGTAGACGTTCACGAAAATGAACCCATTATGTTACCAGCTCTTGCCAAACCTTTCTGACTAAACTTCATTCACTTTGTATTATGGAGATAATGTGGTCTAGTAGCTAAAATGTAAGGCTGGAAACCAGAAGGGTGCTGGTTTGACATCCATTGTGACCTTCTGACCTTTAACCTTATGTTGCACCGGGGATGTTGCTGCTGTTGCCAATGTCTGCTAAATGACAACTTACTTTGAAAAGACACATTAGCCACTAACAAAAGCAGCATGTAAATATCATGGTGCAAGAGTATGGTAATCATTCAGTTGTACAATGGTATATACCAAATTACTGTGGTAATACCATGTTTTTTGGACATGTGCCATGGTAATACCATGCTATTCTTTGGAGTATCTTGGAGTACCATGTAAATACCATTGTTTATGACTATTAAAATCTTTTAATACCATGGTAGGCCTATATATCATAGTGCCATGGTATTATCATGTTTGATTTTGGATATATGCCATAGCAGTACTAGAGTATTGTTTATAGCATGTAAATACCTTGATATGTGAATATGGTAATCATTCAGTACCATGGTATATATTAAAGTACTGTGGTAACACCATGTTTTTTTATATGCACCACGGTATTGCTAGACATTTTAGTCGGAGGAGCAGTGGTGCTGTAAAAAAGTGCTAAAAGACGCAAATGAGGGAAGCAAGGTGGCGCGCTGGTCAAGGTCCGACAGGCATCCATCTAGCGAATCTCTGCTCTCTTCCTAACAAAACGGACAAATTACTTCTCCTCACACGCAAAAATAAGGACTTTGCAAATTCTGCTGCATTGTGCTACATGGAAACCTGGCTGAGTGAAACCATTCCGGACAGCGCATTACATCTGCCGGGCTTCCAGCTGTTCAGGGCAGATCGCACCGCAGAGTTAACGGGGAAAACGAGAGGCGGTGGAACGTGTTTTTACATCAGCGAACGTTGGTGTTCAGATGTAACAACGCTGAAGAAGATGTGCTGTCCTAACTTTGAGGTGCTCTTCATAAACTGTAAGCCTTTCTACTCGCAGCGGGAGTTTTCCTCGTGTAATCTTGTGAGTGTTTATATTCCTCCACAAGCGTGTGTGAGCGCAGCGCTGCAAGAGCTGGCTGATCAGATCACTGACACGGAACAACAATACCTGGACTCACTTATTATTATTCTTGGGGATTTTAACAAGGCAAATCTCACATGTGAACTGCCCAAATACAGACAGCACATTACATGCCCCACCAGAGACAGAAATACACAAAACAATAAAGGATGCATATCGCTCTGTCCCACATGTAGATTTAGGATTCTCTGATCACTGTCTGGTTCATCTTCTTCCGATCTATAGGCAGAAACTAAAATCAGCTAAACCTGTAGTAAAGACTGTAAAAAGATGGACCAATGAAGCAGAGCTGGAACTACAAGCCTGCTTTTACTGCACTGACTGGAGCTGCAGACACCAATCTGGATGAGCTCACAGATACTGTGACATCATATATCAGTTTTTGTGAGGATATGTGCATTCCTACTAGGACTTATTTAACATACAACAATGACAAACCATGGTTTACAGCAAAACTCAGGTGGCTTCGTCAGGCCAAAGAGGATGCTTACAGAAGTGGGGATAAAATCTTATATAATCAGGCCAAAAACAGACTGACAAAGGAGATCAGAGTGGGTAAAAGAAGCTATTCTAAAAATCTGAAAAAAATTGTTTTCAGCTAACGACCCTGCATTAGTGTGGAGAGGCCTGAAAGACTTTGGCAACTACAAGACATCATCCCCCAACACTGTAGGGAATCAACAATTTTATGATGACCTAAATATGTTTTACTGTAGATTTGAAAAGTCCAGTCTCACACCCCACACCCGCTCTGACCTTCACAGCACACAAACATTTACACCTCCTGCAACCCACCTTCACACCTCTTCTGCTATTCTAACTGCATTTAAGATATGTGAAGAGGATGTGTGCCAAGTCTTCTGGAAACAGAAGACAAGAAATGCACCAGATGGTGTTTCACCCACTTGTCTAAAATCATGTGCTGACCAGCTGGCCCCATCTTCACACAGATCTTCAACAGGTCATTGGAGCAGTGTTAAGTTCCCTGCTGCTTCAAATGCCCCACCATCATCCCTGTCCCAAAGAAACCCAAAATCACAGGACTTAATGACTACAGACCCGTCGCTCTGAAATCTGTGGTTGAGAGACTGGTGTTGGCCCACATGAAGGACACCACTGAACCCTTTCTGGATCTCCTGCAGTTTGCCTATCGAGCTTACAGGTCTGTCGATGACACAGTCAATATGGGACTGCATTACATACTTCAACATCTAGACAGACCAGGGACTTATGCAAGGATACTATTTGTTGACTTCAGTTCAACTTTTAACACATCAACCCCACTCTCCTATGGACTAAATTAACCCAGCTCTCTATTCCTGCCTCTATCTGTCAGTGGATCACCAGCTTTCTGACAGACAGGCAGCAGCTAGTGAGACTGGGGTAATTCACTTCCAGCACATGTACAATCAGCATTGATGCCCCCCAGAGATGTGTGCTCTCCCCACTACTCTTCTCCCTGTACATAAATGAATGCACCACCAAGGACCCCTCTGTCAAGCTCCTGAAGTTTGCAGATGACACTACAGTCATCTGCCTCATCCAAGATGCCGATGAGTCTGCATACAGAGGGGAAGTTGAACAGCTGGCCGTCTTGTGCAGTCAAAACAACCTAGAGCTGAACACGCTTAAAACAGTGGAATTGATAGTGGACTAGGAACACCCCAGCATCGACCCTGCTCACCATTCTGAACAGCACTGTGGCAGCAGTGGTGTCATTCAGGTTCCTGGGCTCTACCATCTCACAGGACCTGAAGTGGGAGAACCACATAGACTCAATTTTGAAAAAGGCCCAGCAGAGGTTGTACTTCCGTCACCAGCTGATGAAGTTCAACCTGCCACAGGTGCTGCCGATACAGTTCTACTCAGCAGTCATTGAGTCTGTCCTCTGCACTTCAATAACTGTCTAGTTTGGTTCAGCTACCAAGTTAGACATCAGAAGACTTCAAAGGATAGTTCGAACTGCTGAGGGGATTATTGGCGCTCCTCTACCCACTGTGGTAATTCTGTAGACCTTATTTACACTAGCACCATCTTTGATTTTTAATGGGAATGACAATGAAGCTGTGAGGGATAGACTTACAGTCTCTTCAATGGCACAAATGGTATAAAGCTGTATAAAGCTCCTAGATCACACCTGATTTTCCACACCTCATGTTGTCTGGAGTTCTTTATATACTGAATGCTCTTGGGCAGATATTTTATCAATGTTTTGTCCGTGGAACGATCCAAAAACACTTTAAACTGCAATACAGTCTATTGAAGTGACTGTAAGTCTATCCCTTACAGCCTTGTTGTCATTCCCATTGAAAATCAAAGATGGCGCTAGTATGAATAAGGTCTATGCCATGTTTTGTAGATATGAGTCATGGTATTACCATGGTATTCTTTGAAGTACCTTTGAATAACAATCAACACCATTGTAAATGACTATTAAAATCATTCAGAACCATGGTATACATCAAAGTGTGGTGATGCCATGCTTTTTGGACATTTGCCATTGTCCAGTGGTAATTTGCCATTTATTACCATCTGATACCATCCCTGTACCATGGTGGCACAAGAGGCAGTGTCCACAAACACATGCGAATGTTTGAAAAGCGCTGTCGTCAAACCGACTGTTACAAACAGGTAAATCAATGTTCTTTAAGCTCCTCTATGCAAAGTGATCCCACTCTGATAATTCATCACTCTTGTTTGTAATATTACATATGTCTTCATCTGCATCCTTATCAGTCACCAGCTCTCTGGCTGCAAGGCGTAATGCGACCCCAGGGGAGAGAAGAATAGCCGTGCAGTGCAGGCGAACAGCTGCATTCGGGGACGAGTCTTCTCTACGTAGAGTCATTCAGAGGAAGAATACAGGGCGTTAGGACCAAGAGCTGCGTGTGTCTCTTTGAGGTAAGAACAAAGGCAGACATCTCCAAGATGAAAGGTGGGTGAAATCTAAACTAATCAAACCCAACAAGGCAGCTGGCCGTGATTCAAAAGGCAGCCACACCAAGAAGTCATTTAAACTTTCACGTTTGCTTCAGGCTCAAAGAAAGCAGTTAGGGTGGGGAGCCAAAGACAAAAAAAAAGAGTTCAAAAACCAACCTGGCAGAGAGTCAAACAGGTGTATTAAAGAAAAACATCCACGCTATGTGTTTGTTTCAGTACGAACCCCAAAGGACGGGCGGACCAAAATCTGGTGCCTATTTAATTAATCAAAGCACGGTCACAGCGATCTTTTCCAAAGTTTTAGGACTCGAGAGTGTTTACCTTTTGAGATCCGTGAGTCAGAAACTCTAGTCTGTTTTATTGTTCCTTTTCAAAGTGTTTCAAAAGGGAGTTAAGTTCAAAGACTCCATTGGAAAGGATGGGGGTTACAGAGATATTCTTTCAAATGCTCTCTATTTTTAAAGGCGCTACCGCTTGGAAAGACATTTGCCCACGGGCAGCGTAACAAATGCTTACAAAGCAGAAAGTTAACGTTGGAAAAATGCTTTGATTTGACTTTAGTGGAGAGAGGCGAACGAGTTGTTTGGACAAAATGTTCACGGCTAAATCGAACAGCTTAGATAGTAAAACAGACACATTTAGATTTTCGATTTCACACATTCCTGAAATTAGATGTTGGCTGAGGAAACGATTATGCCCAGAGGACCATTTGATTGCTCAGGAGATTCAGGAGAAACTCAAGAGTTCTCAGATATGTTCCATTTAAAGACATGAAACAGTGTTCACAACCTGTTTTACTTCCGTAACGTGACATATTTCAGAGTGAAACAGGATATTCAATGAGAAATTGGGTGGGATTACATTTTATCCATTGGGAATTGTTTGGAACGTGAAAAGTGATTTTTATATGATAGGTTGTTGGAGGGGAGGGGCTGAAAAATGAAAGGTATTGATGATGTCAGCCGAAAAGGAGAGTATTTTCAAAAGCGGAGCAAGTTTTGATATAAGATTATGAAGACAGGTGTTTTCTTTTTTCTTCAGCAAAATGTGCACTGGTTAGTTGTGCACAATAAGACTACGAATGAGTATTAAGAAAGTACAACAATTATAATAATACAGAAATAGCCTATTTTTAAAATTTATGCATTTCAGTTTCATAACAAAATTCCATCAAACTGGATTGTGTAATGTGTAACAAAATTAAAAGAATAAAACTTAAAATATTAACTTTTTTTTATATTTTTGTTTATTAAAGAATATTTGATTTAATTCAGTTTTGTTAAGAAATCGAAATGCATAAATCGTAAAAATAAAAAAATAAAAAAATAAAAAATGTTTTTTATTGTAAATAGTGTCAGTTTTTATTTTTAATGTTGACTTGTTGACAAAATAGGTTGTCCAAGATAATAAATATGAGAAATCTTTTAAAAATCTAGTTTAAAACATGTTTCAAGTTGTGTCATTGATGGTTTCTTACACTTTTGAAAAACATTTATAGCATTTTCTACCAAAAAATAAAATGAATTAATAAACATAAAATTACTTTAAAAATATGAAGTGGTGTAATCAAGTAAAGTGTATTAAAATACTTTCCTTGCACCTTGAATAAATGTGAATATGTAATCCTTAATTTCAAGAAAGTTTTCAAACACATTTTTCAAGGTAAAAAAATACTATATCACAAATCATGAAAAACTGAATCTTGAAAAATAAATATAATAAATTTTTTAGTTATGAATATCAAAACACTTCTTAGGGTTACTCTATTTGAGACCATATTATTTTTTAATGTTTTTTATAATTATTTCTATTTATTTTTTTTACTTTTAAGTCTAAAGGGCTCTTCTCTGTTATCTATTATATCATTTTTATTATAAAAGTTTATATAATAAACATAAATAATAATACAAGATTATTCTAGTCTACTCATTCCAACATTTCTTTTTCAAGAATTTCAGCTTTTAATAAGATTTGTTTTATTTTTATACTTTTACTGTCTCCAGACGGTTGCACCACTCATATTTATTTGATTTTTATTTTTTTTTAATTTAAGCCCCATAAAAAATATCAAATTGACTGAATTTAAAAACTGAAACATGTTTATCATAGTAGAGGTGTAGTCAAATAATTGTTTTGTGTGAATTGCTTTAAATAACTTAATATAGATGCAGACAAAATGCATGAGCATCACGTCATTAACCCTTATATCAGCTTAAAAAGAAACAAATGAGACAATTGCTGACATACAGTAAGAATATAGAGCTATAAAAATAAATGTGGATAGCTTAGCTCAGATATTTTTGTTGAGGAAGAATTTGATGAGAAATGTTTGAGGACATATTTCATCACATTGCTATCTAGGAGAAAGATCGGAGCTATTCAAGAGATGTGTGATATTTCTTCTTGCTAGAGTTGCATATGTTTACCTGAGAGACGTCTCGGCACATCGCTGATGGTGGGCAGGCCCGTGGCACGGGTGGAGGACAGCGGGGTGGTGGAGTGGATTGAGGGCGAAGTCATTTGGCTCAGGTACGGGGTGTAGGGCTGCTCGTACGACCAGGGTGGAGATGATTGTGCCTGCCGGGGATCTGTGGGGATAATAAATAAGACGCGTCAAGTGTCTGACATTCACCAAGAACATCTGCAGTATCATAAGTGGAATATTAATGGGTGTGACAGGACCCTCATCTTTGAGTAACCATTTTAGTAGACAGGGCATTTACAACTTGACTCAAGGGAACTCAGTCTTGTAATGTTTACTAAAATGGCCTAAAAAATTACCAATATTGCAGAACACTACAAACATCAAATGCTTTTAAGTAGTGAATCCCACAAAACCTGCAAAGAATATGTCCAGGCCATATAAATTATTTATATATACACCAATCAGCCACAACATTAAAACCACTCTGCCTAATATTGTGTAGGTCCCCCTCGTGGCGCCAAAACAGCATTCAGAGATGATATTCTTCTCACCACAATTATACAGAGTGGTTATCTGAGTTACCATAGACTTTGTCAGTTCAAACCAGTCTGGCCATTCTCTGTTGACCTCTCTCATCAACAAGGTGTTTCCATCCGATAAATAACAAATGAATAAATTATATTTGAATAAAAACAGTAAAATTGTATATACTGTATATACAGTATAAATATAAATTATATTTAGGTAAATAACAAAAAAGTAAATTATATTTGAATAAAATTATATTTTTTATTAAAAAAAAGAATATATATATATATATATATATATATATATATATATATATATATATATATATATATTTAAACAAATAAATACATTATATTTTAATATAATAATAAAAAAATATAAATTTTAATATTTTAAATATTATATAATTTATTACAAGAAAATTCATTACTTTTGCAAATGTTTTTTTCAAACTACACATTGTCATATGAACAACTTGTCAATAATGATACTGATTTGGGGCCTGGGTAGCTCAGCGAGTATTGACGCTGACTATCACACCTGGAGTCGCGAGTTTGAATCCAGGGTGTGCTGAGTGACTCCAGCCAGGTCTCCTAAGCAACCAAATTGGCCCGGTTGCTAGGGAGGGTAGAGTCACATGGGGTAACCTCCTCGTGGTCGCTATAATGTGGTTCTTGCTCTCGGTGGGGCGTGTGGTGAGTTGTGTGTGGATGCCGCGAAGAATAGCGTGAAGCCTCCACACGCGCTACGTCTCCGCTGTAACACGCTCAACAAGCCACGAGATAAGATGTGTGGATTGACGGTCTCAGATGCGGAGGCAACTGAGATTCGTCCTTCGCCACCCGGATTGAGGCGAGTCACTACGCCACCACGAGGACTTAGAGCGCATTGGGAATTGGGCATTCCAAATTGGGGAGAAAATAAAAAAATAAAAATAAAATAATGATACTGATTTAACTTTCGTGAATCTTTAGCATACAAAACAGCTCTTGCTTTATTTCTGAAAGTAATGACAAATTCAGTTCAGCAAGTGAGTCATTTGTCATAAATCGGACACTGGTCACATTGTGTTTATGAGTGCAGTCCGAGAGGACAACTCATTAGAAAGATGCGTTTTCTTGCCATTATTTTACACAATATACACTCTTTTTATTTATTGCATTCAATGTGGACAGCAAGATCACAAATTTCTGTAATTTCTGATTCAGAAGTGGCGGAGCACCACTGCTGGACAGTGGTGTAGTAAAAAAAAAAAAACTGTATTGCAAAATATAATTGCTTTTGATTTTTGCATGAAATGTGACCTGGACTTGTTTTGGTGAGATTCACCCTGGAAGAGCCATATTTAAAAAAATATTATTCTCTGGAAGAAAGACTTTTTAGCTAAAGTATCAAGGGTCGTGGTATGTAAATAGCGTAATCATAATTACATACTGAACGAGCCAAGAACGGCTTCCTGTTTGCTTTCTACAGTATTCTAGTAAACATGGTGTCCGCACTGACAGGAGAAGAAACTGGAGGCAATCCAAGAGAATGGCAAACATTATGCAAACTCTAAAAGTTCAAAGCGTATGAGACAAAAAAAAAAAAAAAAACTGCAAAAATGCGCCAAAAGTGCAGCAGGAGCTAATGAAAGTATTTGGACAAATGTAACTAAGTATTTACTCACCCTCATGTCATTACAAACCCATATGTTGTTGTTTTTTTTCTCCATAGAACACAAAAAGCTACACTGCAGCTCTCAAATCTCATTTTTAATTCCACATATTCAAACTGGAGATCACCACTGTACCTTTAAGCTGATGTAAGCAGCCAATTTAAACAAAGAAATGATTAAAAATAAAGAGAAACAACAGTGTTCCATTTTCCTTTATTTCTTTCTTTTGATACCTAATCATAGGCATGCAAACAAGATAATGAATATTGCAGTAAACACAGAAAAAAGGATTTGGGATAGTCACTTGGCACGTCCATCAGTATCTCTTGTTTAAATCTGATTGACGTTTTCTGATTCAATCTATACGTGACTGTGTAAGCAGATATTTCTATTTCTTGCATCATATAGCCTACCTATCTCTTATCTTCACTACTTTATCTTCAGCAAATCAGGGCTAGACACTCGCTTGAATCAACCTACCTGTTCTCCAAATACTGATGTTTACACAGTACACAAACCACAGCGAGTCAACAGAATTCCAGAAGCGTCAAGCCAGATAGGCTAAATGAAACTATTGTTATCATTTACTTACCCTCATGCCGTTCCAAACCTGTATGACTTTGTTTTGTTCTGTGAAACACAACAATATCCTGGCCACTCCTTTTTAATAATGTAAGTGAATGAGGCCTGTCAAGCTCCAAAATGACAAAAAAAATAGTATCATATACTGTAAGTAGTCCATATGACTTGTGTGCTATATTCCAAGACTATCTGATAGTTTTGGGTGAGAAACGGACTGAAATTTAAGTTGTTATTCACTGATAATCTGCTGTAATCCATTACGACCAGAGTCAGTGAGTCAAGAACGCACTGCAGCGGATCAGTCCAATTCATCAACGAATCATTCAGAACCGTTTTGTGAACTGAATCAAATGGTTTGCTGCAAAGATCCGACTCAAAAGAATGCTTCATTCACAAATCGGACATTGCTGCTTCTCTCTTGAACACGCCAAGGAGAGCGACATTTTTTAATCGGTATTTTTGACAGGATTTCGATTTAAAATATCTTAACATCCTTAAACCAAGACGTATGCTTGAGAAGCAGAATTTCAGGATTTTAATTCTTAAAGATGTTAAGTTTGAAAGATTATTAAAGTTTAAGCTTAATGCATAAAAAATAAATTATTTAACATATTTTGTCATATTCAGAGTGATTCTCAGTGGATACTTAACCCATTGTTTATTTAATAAAAATAACTTTATTAGTCTTTAAATTAATTTTATTTTTCTTACCACACTGACAAATAATTTTTTCTTGTATTAATCATAAGCCTCATTTTTTTTTTTTTTAAAGCAAGACTAAATATCTTAATATAGTAAATGTATCTTGTTTTAAGGATGTTAAAATGGGAAAAAAAGACAAAAACAAAACAAAAAAACTAAGAAAAATGATTTATATTATTATTGTATTTTTTATTATTATTATTATTATTTTTATTTTTTATTTTTTTTATTTTTTTGCAGCGCAGAGAATAATGACTCTCTGTTTCTAACAAAGAGCAATCACATGGCTTCAAAAGAGTTATATAATATAAAATATTCAGATATTTAAAAGAATATAACACACAAGTCATTTGGACCACTTTTATGATTCTTTTACGGTGCTTTTTTGTCACTTTGGAGCTTGACGGCCCGTCCAGATGAAATGTTATTATATGGTAAAGAGCAGCAAGGAAATCCTTCATTTCTCCTTTTATGTTCCGCAGAAGCAAGAAAGTCATATGGGTTTGGAACGGCATGAGGGTTTGTAAATGATGACAGAATTTTAATTTTTTGGTGGACTATTCCTTTAAAAATGAAATGAAAACACTCTGTCTGGTTTACCTGAGATCTGAGTTTGCCCTTGTGGGTTGAAGGAGTTCGGCGTGGCGTTGAGAGTCGGTCGGGGACTCTGGGTTTGCACGGCAACTCTCATGGTGCTCTGGCGTAAACGCTCTAACTCGCTCAGACGCTCGGAGAACAGCGGCGGTTTAGGGGGGTCCTCCAGTTTCTGTCTGTGCCCTAACGAACAATAATACACAGCAATTACAAAATACATCTACTACTGAATTTTGTCCACTAGGGCTGGGTAAAAATATCAATTTTACGATTAATCATGATCTTCAATTGACTGATACCAATATTCATTCTTAAAATCCCAAGATCGATCTTTACAACTGCATAGTTTGAGCCCTGTTAATATTTTCATAATGTACCAAGTAAGAAGGTTCTCTGTATAATTTACGGCATTAGCTGAATAAATAAAAACTTATAAATGAAATATGCCCAAGTGAATCAGAATAGAATCAAATTGGAATCGAATTGTATCGAGAGCATGTGAATCGAATCAAATCGGGAAATCGGTATCAATACCCAGCCCTACTGTATCCACCCTTAAAGGGACAATTCACCCAAAAATGAAAATTCTGTCATCATTTACACATCCTCATGTTGTTCCAAACACTTCTGACTCTCACTGAAAATCTTCCCCTCCACTATAGCTCTCAAATATCATTTGTGTAACTTGCCGCGATGTGGATGTGAACACAATGTGTCTTGATGCCCCATTTTTTAAGAAACATGAGTGCAAATGAGATATGCGGTGGAGAGCAAGATTTTCAGTGAATAACAATACAATTTTTAATTATTCGAGACTACTTTTATGGTGCTTTTTGGTCTTTTTGGAGCTTGACAGATGTGGTTACCCTGCACTTTTATTGTTTTTACAAAAGCAGCCTTGACATTTTGTTAAACATTTCCTTTTGTGTTCAATGGAAACCAAAAAATTTGTGTAAATATGTACTTGTAACAAAACAAGAGATAACGACCCAAGCATTGATCTTGATGATATATTTCCTCTTTTCCTCATTGAAAGTGTTTCAAGGAAGCCACTAATTAAAAAAAAAAAAAATCCTTAAATATTTTGTTTTGTTTTGGGTGAACTTTGTGTGACTTAAGCAATTAAGCTGCAATATTAAATATGCAACCCCCCCCCAAAAAAAAACTTTTCCAACCAAACAATTTTAGATATAAAAATAGGTATTGTTTAATTGCTTTTCTGCTGCCATGGGTCTCTGACCTAACATTAAATCACATGAGTATGGGGGTCATATATATGAGCTAATCATGATAGAGATCTCAGCTTGAACTTTTCACAATAGTGACACACAAAAGGAAGGGAAGTACATCTTTTTTTCACCTGTCCATACATGCAGTTGTTTTATACCGTGGTGTTGATCCAAAAGAATTCACAGTGAAATTACACAACTGCTATATTTTCCTATTATTCCTTTTGTCATGCTGTAAACTATGTGTATGAGTCACAACAAAAGAATGAGACTGCAATGTTTATTCACTCATTTCCCATAAAAGAGGACAGACTGAGTCCTCTATCCTGCTATAAAGAGCATGAGTCACGCCATGCCCCCCTTTCTCCTTTTAGCATAGGTGAATGAACAACCCTTCCCAGTCTGTGCGGGACACAACATCCCAGTTAAACAGACTCGACTGCATTGGAACTGAACTTTTCTGTCAATAAATGAGAAGAATACATGTTAAAGAGGGACTTTGTAAGTCACATCTCGCTGCCTCTCTTGTCTGTCTAGACCCGGTCGGTTCCACTGAATGGCTGTAAAGTCAATATCAAACAGAAGAAAAGAGCAACTCCTGCGAAAGCTTGGCAGCCCTCCAATTGGTGGATTCAGAGCCAAAGCTACCTTCAGTCTCGCAAAACCTGATTGTGCTCGAGAGTTAAGCTGAGTAAACACAGCGTTTGCATTCAGAGGTTAATGTTGGAGCACTTTGGGTCGGGAGAGCTGCAAGTGTTCCCTACAAAAGAAATGCAATCAATACCACAGCTGCTGAAAAAGGGAAATCGGGTTAATTTTGTTTTAACAAGCCGCATGTGTCTGTACAGAGGTGAGCTTGTCACAAACTATCTGTGCCATTCCAAGTGACATGAAACAGTATCTGCCGATATTTTCAGCAAATTGAATTTTATGAAAAATATAAAATCATGTTGCTGAGGTTGTAAACATCATCGCAGAGTTACATTATACAAACCCTCAATGTGAATATATGAATACATAACACACAGCTGTTCTAAAGAGAGAGAGAAATCACCTGTCACAGAGGAAAATTTATTTTCTCTCTCATAGTTCAGGTATTAAAACCCCAGTTCACTTTGATTAGTCAAATTAGTCTGGAGAAATAAAAATAGACACAAATGAGTCAGCTGCTGGCAAACATTAACAGACTAAAGCTATGAAATTAATGTCAATAGCATAGCTCAGATCATTTCTTGATTTGGAAAAATTTACATTTGCATTTATGCATTCGGCAGATGTTTTTATCATTCAAGGTATACATTTTATCAGTTTGTGTGTTCCCTGGGAATTGAACCCAAGGTCTTGGCATTGCAAGCGCCATGCTCTACTCTAGGTCATATCAAAATGTCATATTTTTAACACAGAGTTTGGTAGCAAATCTGAGCACAGTTTAAGTCTTTGTTCAGACCTCTTCATTGCTGTCTAAGAGAAACGACTGAGAAAAAAATGATCCCATTTGTGATTTGTCTTTCTTATGGGGTGAACTTGACATATTATGTTTTTTATCTGTCGTCAGTATCTTGATCGTGTCATGAGCTCAGTTTGAGACAATAGAAGCAACTACATTTCCAGAGGAAAAAAATTACGTGAATGATTCAGCACAAATGAAGGAAAATCCCTTATGCTCATATCCTGTGAGACATGCAGAATTCACTGACAGTTTACATTAGTACCAAAACATCTGTCAACGGCAGAGCTCAAATATTCAAATGAGTACATCTCCAATACTGTAAAGTAAAAATATAATATAAAGCCAAAAATTCTGAATATTATTTCTAAGACTAAGAAACAAATCTTTGCTTTTAAAAAATATATACAAATTGTAACTGGATTTTACATTTTCTGAAAAAAATGAGAGCCACAATGCAAGGGTGTTCTGTGAGGTTGCTAGGGCATTGCTATGTGGTTGCTATGGTGATCTTCATTGTTTTTTTAGCATGTTATGTGGTTGCTAGTGTGTTCTGTGTGGTTGCTAGGCTAAGTCAAAAGAGTCCACCACCATGTCTCAATGATATTCTGAAAGATAACCCAAAAATTAAAATTCTGTCATAATTTGCACACACTCATGTTCCAAACCTGCAATACTTTCTTTCATCCAAGGAACACAAAACTTAGGTAGAATGACACCCCCTGATGAATTTGTGGTTATGGTTTCACTACTAGTAGCATTGTTGAACTATAGTTACTGTAGTGTAGTCAAACCATGGTAAATTTTGTGGTTATTATGGTTGTTCTACACATAGCATAGTTCAGTTATCTTTACTGCAGTAACACCATGGTTCATTTAGTAAGAGATGGCTAAAGGTATTGTGAAGGGACCCATAATATTGCGATGGAACAAAAACTTATATTGAAAGAACGCAAAACATTTTGTGAAGAAAACAAAAACTTGAGAGGGAGCACAAACTATAGCTAGGGAATGCAAACCATAGCGAGGGAACACAAACTATTGTGAGGGAACACAAAAATAATCACGAGGGAACAAAACTTATTGTGAGGGAACAAAATTTATTGTGAGGGAACGCAAACTATTGTGATGGAACACAAAACGTATTGTGAGGGAACAAAACATATTGTGAGTGAACAAAACTTATTGTGAGGGAACAAAACGTATTGTGAGGGAACACAAACTATTGTGATGGAACACAAAACTTATTGAGAGGGAACAAAACTTATTGTGAGGGAACGCAAACTATTGTGATGGAACACAAAACTTATTGAGAGGGAACAAAACTTATTGTGAGGGAACGCAAACTATTGTGATGGAACACAAAACGTATTGTGAGGGAACAAAACATATTGTGATGGAACAAAACTTATTGTGAGGGAACAAAACTTATTGTGAGGGAACACAAACTACTGTGAGGGAACACAAAAATAATCACAAGGGAACAAAACTTATAGTGAGGGAAAGCAAACTATTGTTAGGGAACACAAAAATAATCACGAGGGAACAAAACTTATTGTGAGGGAACAAAATTTATTGTGAGGGAACACAAACTATTGTGAGGGAACACAAAACTTATTGTGAGGGAACACAAAACTTATTGTGAGGGAACACAAACTATTGTGAGGGAACACAAAACGTATTGTGAGGGAACACAAACTATTGTGAGGGAACACAAAACGTATTGTGAGGGAACACAAAACTTATTGTGAGGGAACACAAAACTTATTGTGAGGGAACACAAACTACTGTGAGGGAACACAAAAATAATCACAAGGGAACAAAACTTATAGTGAGGGAAAGCAAACTATTGTTAGGGAACACAAAAATAATCACGAGGGAACAAAACTTATTGTGAGGGAACAAAATTTATTGTGAGGGAACACAAACTATTGTGAGGGAACACAAAACTTATTGTGAGGGAACACAAAACTTATTGTGAGGGAACACAAACTATTGTGAGGGAACACAAAACGTATTGTGAGGGAACACAAACTATTGTGAGGGAACACAAAACGTATTGTGAGGGAACACAAAACTTATTGTGAGGGAACACAAAACTTATTGTGAGGGAACAAAATTTATTGTGAGGGAACGCAAACTATTGTGAGGGAACACAAAACTTATTGTGAGGGAACAAAACATATTGTGAGGGAACACAAAACTTCTTGTGAGGAAACGCAAACTATTATGAGGGAACACAAAACTTATTGTGAGGGAACACAAACTATTGTGAGGGAACACAAAACTTATTGTGAGGGAACACAAACTATTGTGAGGGAACACAAAACTTATTGTGAGGGAACGCAAACTATTGTGAGGGAACACAAAAATAATCACGAGGGAACAAAACTTATTGTGAGGGAACACAAAACTTCTTGTGAGGAAACGCAAACTATTATGAGGGAACACAAAAATAGTCATGAGGGAACAAAACTTATTGTAAGGGAATGCAAACTATTGTGAGGGAACACAAAAATAATCATGAGGGAACATAACTTATTGTGAGGGAATGCAAACTATTGTGAGGGAACACAAAAATAATCACGAGGGAACAAAACTTATTGTGAGGGAACAAAATGTATTGTGAGTGAACAAAACGTATTGTGAGGGAACGCAAACTATTGTGAGGGAACACAACATTTTTTGTGAAGGAATGCAAACTACTCATACGGAGCCCCTTGTCCTCTAAGAGTGACTAAATTATGACAGAATTTGTTTTTTTGGGGGGTGAAATATCCAGTAAGGGCAACAGCAGAAGTGATGCTTGCCTTAGCAAACACCACAAAAAATGCTACAGCGCAGTCATGCCACAAACAGCCTCCAAAGAAAACTGTGTGTTTTCAAGCAGAACGGCCATTGACAGTAAATAATATGGGTGTATAAAGAGCGGGCTGGCAAAACTCCTGCTTGCATGTTAAATTGCCATATGATAGTGCCGTGACCCGACGTAACACCCCGTGCTCATTAAACACCAGCATGCATTCAACATTAAATATCAGCCAGGGCCGTCAGAGCACATCAATCACGGCATGGCGACGTGGGGAATAAAATGCATGGAAGAAGAAAAGGAAACATACATCCTTCTAGATTTCATTTCTTTAATTGCCGTGCTGTGGAGGGATGACTCCTCTGAAGAGAGAAACAATGGATTATTTCACATGGCAGCTCCTGCGAAATTAGCAAGAGAAAAGAGTTTTAAGAACAGGACGAGGCTGAACGCCTTTCAGTCAAAGGATCAGATGGAGACAGAGAGAAAGAGGGAGAAAGAGAGCGAGCTGACGGCAGCCAAGCAGCGCTGGAGTTTCGCCAGGCGTCTGTGTGGTCCGTGTGTTCCAGGTTTCAGGAAGTGAACTACGCCAAAAAGGGGCACACATGCTACTAGAGCTTTATAAATCGATGGGCTGACTGCAACAATCAGACGCCATGCAACCCATACAACTCAAATAAGCCAACTTATTTCGGGGCCAACATGTATTTGATTGAGGGGTGATGTGGGGCCAAACTGACTCCTTGAAGTAATTGGCGGCAAAAAAAAATAAAATAAATAAATAAAATTATATATATATATATATACTTGCCTCCTGTACAGTATACCATATATACTATATGTCTCTCCACTGAACAGAAAAGTACAAATCCTTCAACTTTGCATTGACCAATTGGCATCCAAGACTGGAATGGATGGGCCATACCTACAGATAAATGAGGCCAATATAATGCCGATAATATATATTTACAACAGAATGATTGCAAAGCAGACAATCACAAAAGCTTTGTTCCAAAACCTAGCAAGATGCCTACGTAGGCAGCATTTTACAGCATCCTTTGCTTGAGAAGTGCTATTTGTTTGACACATGGAGTTGCTGCCTAGGTAGAGTGTTCCAAATGAGTTACTTATGAGGTTTCAATTCAGTTAGGATGTTGACTTAGGGCCTAAACTGAATGTGTTTTAGTATTCACTTACACTCTTTTTCCATTATTTTTCTGTGTAAATACGCACTACACAAACGTCTCTGTCCATTGAGCCTTTCAAAGTATTCTCTTTTGACTGCAAGCCCAGACAGACGTGTTGGACGCATGCACACTTCGACTGCTTTGCAATACTCTTTCAGTGCAGTCAATATCATGCGCATACGCTGACGATGCACAAAGATGCATACTGTGCTAATGACGAAATCTGATCAAAAGCACTATGCATAAGACATGCGGTACGAGAAAACCAAAGTATACTTTGGCCTTTAGAAGGTTGCTGCCTATGTAGCTAGTAATCGTTAAGGCAACTCACAGATTTTGTAACAGAGGGTGAATTGCTTTTACATAATATTAATGCAAAATTCAATAAACTTATATTTGAAAATAGAATGTGCATTATCCAAGAATTGGATTTACAAGAATTGCAGTATATTTTGGAACTACCAATTCGGTTAATTGGCCAAGCAGACATTGTCCAACTAGCCGCTGCTGTTGATCCCAAAATGGTGAAATATCATGCGATTAATCAACCTGGCTGCTATATCAGTCAATCTATACTAGTTATGTACTGAAAAATACAGGGTGCTTTCACCCACCCAAGTCTGAATGCTGTTGTTGAAGCAAGTCTTGCAGTTTCAACTCTGCTAAGAACAATCACATACTTTTCTTTTATTCACTTCTCACTTGGAAGTGTACTTGGATAAAGTACGAGCAGATTTTTCTTAAGCATGCCGTCCTGAATTTGGTTTATTTTCAATGGACTGAGATTGCTTTTGTCTGTGGACCTACTGTGTATGTTTTGTGTGCGTCTTCCTGTCCGGACATGCAGAACGACGTTCAAAGCCCGAGAGAAACTTCACAGCTTCACAGCTAATGCTCATTTCAGCAGTGAGCAATTAGAGTGGCTCCACGCAAACCACAACGTAAACAATTTGACATCAATCGAACATTTTATGTGCAACATATTGATTGTCAAAAGCTGTTACGCAAACAATACTGTGGAACATGTGGTGGCACAACACTGAGGCCACAAATGAAAGATTTACTCATTCCACTGGCCTGTGAAAACATTAAAGTGTTTTTGAAGTACAGTACAAACACAAACTGAACGAGACGTGAACAAGAAAGAAAGAGAGAGAATCAAAAGAAAGTAAGAAAATTTCAATATTGGCTGAAAAACGTGAAGAACGTTAAAAGTATTCAGTGTTGGAGAGTTACAAACTAAAAGTAGCGATGTGCTCAACTTCATTTTTTAGTAGTGTGACATTAGTTAAAAATAGAAAACTACATAGGTAAAGTTTGTCAAGACAAACTTTGATGTTGGCTTGACAATGCCTTGTCTGAAAGTTTAAACTATTTTAAGAGTGATGGTTATACAGACAGCTAGATAGATAGATAGATAGATAGATAGATAGATAGATAGATAGCAGACAGACAGATAGATGATAGATAGATAGATAGATAGATAGATAGATAGATAGATAGATAGATAGATAGATAGATAGATAGATAGACAGACAGACAGATAGCTAGCTAGCTAGCTAGATAGAGGATGGACGGACAGATGATAGATGGATGGATGGATGGATGGATAGCAGACAGACAGACTGGCAGACAGTTATATGGCAGATAGACAGACAGACAGACAGACAGACGGACGGATAGATAGATAGATAGATAGATAGATAGATAGATAGATAGATAGATAGATAGATAGATAGATAGATAGATAGCAGACAGACAGACTGGCAGACAGACAGATAGATGATGGATGGATGGATGGATAGATAGATAGATAGATAGATAGATAGATAGATGGATAGATAGATGGATAGATAGATAGATAGACAGACAGATAGCTAGCTAGCTAGCTAGATAGATGACGGACGGACAGATGGATAGATGGATGGATGGATGGATAGCAGACAGACAGACTGGCAGACAGTTAGATGGCAGATAGACAGACAGACAGACAGATAGATAGATACATACATAGATAGATAGATAGATAGATAGATAGATAGATAGATGGATGGATAGATAGATAGATAGATAGATAGATAGATAGATAGATAGATAGATAGATAGATGGCAGACAGACAGACAGACAGACAGATAGACAGACGGACAGATAGATAGATAGATAGATAGATAGATAGATAGATAGATAGATAGATAGATAGATAGATAGATAGATAGATTGATAGATAGATAGCAGACAGACAGACTGGCAGACAGACAGACAGATTGATGATAGATAGATAGATAGATAGATAGATAGATAGATAGATAGATAGATAGACAGACAGATAGCTAGCTAGCTAGCTAGCTAGATAGATGACGGACGGACAGAAGGATGGATAGATGGATGGATGGATAGCAGACAGACAGACTGGCAGACAGACAGAAAGACAGACAGACAGACAGACAGACAGACAGACAGACAGATAGATAGATAGATAGATAGATAGATAGATAGATAGATAGATAGATGGCAGACAGACAGACAGACAGATAGACAGACGGACGGATAGATAGATAGATAGATAGATAGATAGATAGATAGCAGACAGACAGACAGACAGACAGATAGATAGATAGATAGATAGATAGATAGATAGATAGATAGATAGACAGACAGACAGATAGCTAGCTAGCTAGCTAGATAGAGGACGGATGGACAGATGGATGGATAGATGGATGGATGGATAGCAGACAGACAGACTGGCAGACAGACAGAAAGACAGACAGACAGACAGACAGACAGACAGATAGATAGATAGATAGATGGCAGACAGACGGATGGACGGACGGACGGACGGACAGACAGACAGACAGACAGACAGACAGATAGATAGATAGATAGATAGATGGCAGACAGACAGACAGACGGATGGATGGATGGATGGATAGATAGATAGATAGATAGATAGATAGATAGATAGATGGCAGACAGACAGACAGACAGACAAATAGATAGATAGATAGATAGATAGATAGATAGATAGATAGATAGATAGATGGCAGACAGACAGACAGATAGATAGATAGATAGATAGATAGATAGACAGACAGACAGACAGACAGACAGACAGATAGATAGATAGATAGATAGATAGATAGATAGATAGATAGATAGATAGATGGCAGACAGACAGATAGATAGATAGATAGATAGATAGATAGATAGATAGATAGATAGATAGATGGCAGACAGACAGACAGACAGACAGACAGATAGATAGATAGATAGATAGATAGATAGATAGATAGATAGATAGATAGATAGATAGATGGCAGACAGACAGACAGATAGATAGATAGATAGATAGATAGATAGATAGATAGATAGATAGATTAGATAGATAGATAGATAGATGGCAGACAGACAGACAGATAGATAGATAGATAGATAGATAGATAGATAGATAGATAGATAGATAGATAGATGACAGACAGACAGACAAATAGATTAAACCAAATTGGAAACATTACATTGCTTATGTCAAAATTGCATTTCTACAAACTTGACGTGTTTTAAACTAGATTTTAAAAAGATTATTCATTTTTATCACCTTGGACAACCGTATTTGTCAAGACACGTAAATATCATTTTATACGTTCCTCTCACCCTGCACGACACACATAATAAACTAAACGAGCAAAGCCAACATTCCGTAAATAACAGTGTACAGATTAATTCCATATGCCTTATGTGTGCTGGAATATGTTGACATATCTGACAGTATGTTTATGCCATCAGAAAAGTCAGTTGCTTAAAGTGCAAATCTTTTGTGATAAAAAAAAATATTTAGTGTTATTTCACATTATGAAAATCATTTGGAACTAAATGTTAACATTTCCTAAAGAAAAGAATAGTGGTGCTTGCATTGCAAAAGTACACGATACTAGAAGTATACTGTGGGTGGTTGCTAAGGTATTTAGAGTGTTGTTTAGTGCATTGCTTTGCAGTTGCTAGGATGGTCTGGGTGGTTGCAAGGTGGTAACAGCACAGCTCTCCCAACAAGCCACACGATTTGAGGTATAATTTATGTTTGTTGCTTAAAAATTGTGTGATAAGTTACGTGACAAAGTTAAGTACTTAGGGTTAGGGTTGTGTTCAAATCTCTCACCCAAAGTATGAGCGATAGTAATGGTGATGCTCGCCTTAGCAAACACCACTAATGATTGTATAATGATTTTGAAGTTTCGTTCTTTTCCCTGTCCTCGGCTTATAGAGACTGTCTTTCACGTGTCGAGCCCACCAACAAATCTGCACTGAAGGATCAGATATCGTGTTAACACAGCCTTTAAGAATGCAGCTATTATGACGGTTTGCAAGAACACTGGCAGTCACGGTGGTAAGAGTAACAGAGGGCCTCTCTAAAAGGTCTCAGCCACCCCTCCCAGTCTATTAGTCAAAATTACTCTTAATAACCAGAGTTACACGAGACCAACCAAATGATTACAGCAGTGTGTGGTTCACCATTATAAACACACGGCCCTGTGCAATGAAACTAACCACATAGAACAGCATTGTAAAAACACAGAAATGACAAGCATCACACTTCTTTATGATGTCATAATGAAGAAACACAGTTCTACAATGACACCACAATGCATTTCATTCTAATAATTAAAACTACACTGTAAAAAAATAAATAAAATGAAATCTACAAGAGAAATCTAACAAAATTTGGTGGGGTTTATGCTTAAAACAAGAAAACACTATTTGTCAATGGGGTAAGAAAAATATACTTGTTTTCCCTTTGAATCAAGTTTTGTTTTTCTTTCGTCACTGGCTGTAATAAAGCATGGAACAACATGAGGGTCAGTATATTTTGACAGAATTTTCATTTTTGGGCAAACTATCCCTTTAATTCAAACATTCAGTATCATATTGACTATAAGAATGACACAATTGTCTGAGCTTTAAAATATAAAAATAATAATAAAAAACAGTGTCCGCTACTGTATAAATGTTTGAATTTGTAATGGAATAAATGGACAGTGTGTCTCTACATGCTTCCTGTTGTGTTTCTTGGCTCTCATTGGCTAAAGTTAATTGCATCACTCTCTGGTTGAATCTCACCAGGAATATTTTCTTTATAAATGAGTAGACACTGCTGGTGAATTTCATGCTAGGTGAGTCGTATCTGCACTTTCTCAATAATTCAAGCACTTAAATAAAGTGTGGACCACCTTAGAAACAATGAAAACATAAACACTATGTAAACTAACTGCTAACAACCTGAGCTGACTGTTCTCCGTAGACTCAATCAACGCTCGGCCTCTGAAATTAGGCCTCGTCAGAGCAAGCAGCCTTGAAGATGTGAAACACTAAGGGGCTGTTCACACTGAATGCATAATGAAAATAACAGAATGCAGGTGACACATTTTTAAAAGTTCTATTTTTATTTCTCCTGTGAAATTTTAGGAGAAACATCTTCAACTTGATCCTTAAAAGAAACATTATAAAGGCCTCCTTTAAGTCTCTTGAGCAATACAATTTTCCTCTCAGAAAGAACTGCATGAAGTCTGTATGAAAGTTTCTATGTCTCTCGTTCTCTTAAGCGCTGAAGGAATGTGTAAACAGACAGGCAGAGGCAGCACAGCACATTTAGAAAGTTGCACAACTCAAAATGCCTCTGTATGTGTCATTTCCTGCCTGGCCACCTGCCTTCCGCTTAGAAACAGCAACATGTGGATGAGAAATAGACTTAAAAATAGAGTGTGCATTTGTCTGTAAGAAAGAGGGAGCAAACTTGCCTAAATCAGTTTTAAATTAAATACTAGACCCCAGCATCTAATATTGAAAACAGACAAGCTTTTTGTAAGATTCACCAGTGCACATTATTCCAAACCCCTCTGGCTTTTCATCCCCTCCCCTCCAACCACCTGTTATATACATGCAGAGATTACTTATTACCATCCAGTCAATTACAATGGATAAAGTCCTGGCCTAAATTTTTTCGTTATCCTGTTAACCTCGGAATTATGGTAGAAGAGTGCGAAAGTAAAATGGTTTGCGAACAGCATTTCTAGTTGACTTAAATTAGTAAATAAGTAAACAATTAAAATGGAAATGATACTCATATAAATGTGCACTAAATCATAATAAGACACTAACGATCAATAAACAGTTTACTTTTTAATAATAAAATTGAAATACAGTATCATCTGCCAAAAGACATTTTTCACAGACTGTGATGACACATTTCCGCCTTATTTAGCAGCATAAATCTAGCTATGATCCAAAACCCGGAGTGTGAAAAAGGTCTATTAATATAGTTCAGCTGTAGGCTGTTTACGGTTGCCTTAGCAACATCGGAACTTGCCGCATTAATGATACATTCATGCCATGTCAAAATAGAGTGCAACAGTGGTCGCCCACTTTTTCAACCGTTTTGGTTCCGGAAGTATTAATTTCTTCCATTGACTTTAAATAAAATGCTTCATAAATGAGTTGTGAGCCATGAACCAAACCAACAAGCTCCGAGGTGAATCACAACATCACCAACTTTGTTTTGAGGCAAAAAAGTATTTGAAAATTGGACATAAAGTCAAAGGTACACTGGTGGCCAAAAGTTTGGAATAATGTACAGATTTTGCTCTTATGGAAAGAAATTGGTACTTTTATTCACCAAAGTGGCATTCAACTGATCACAATGTATAGTCAGGACATTAATAACATGAAAAATTACTATTACAATTTGAAAACAATATTCAGAACTTCTTAAACTACTTCAAAGAGTTCTCATCAAAAAATCCTCCACGTGCAGCAATGACAGCTTTGCAGATCCTTGACATTCTAGCTGTCAGTTTGTCCAGATACTCAGGTGACATTTCACCCCACACTTCCTGTAGCACTTGCCATAGATGTGTCTTGTCGGGCACTTCCCACGCACCTTACAGTCTAACTGATCCCACAAAAGCTCAATGGGGTTAAGATCCATAACACTCTTTTCCAATTATCTGTTGTCCAATGTCTGTGTTTCTTTGCCCACTCGAACCTTTTCTTTTTGTTTTTCTGTTTCAAAAGTGTCTTTTTCTTTGCAATTCTTCCCATAAGGCCTGCACCCCTGAGTCTTCTCTTTACTGTTGTACATGAAACTGGTGTTGAGCGGGTAGAATTCAATGAAGCTGTCAGCTGAGGACATGTGAGGTGTCTATTTCTCAAACTAGAGACTCTGATGTACTTATCCTCTTGTTTAGTTGTACATATGGCCTTCCACATCTCTTTATGTCCTTGTTAGAGCCAGTTGTCCTTTGTCTTTGAAGACTGTAGTGTACACCTTTGTATGAAATCTTCAGTTTTTTGGCAATTTCAAGCATTGTATAGCCTTCATTCCTCAAAACAATGATTGACTGATGAGTTTCTAGAGAAAGCTGTTTCATTTTTGCCATTTTTGTCCTAATATTGACCTTAAGACATGCTAATCTATTACATACTGTGGCTATGTGGCAGCGGGGGCATGGTCAAGCATCTCTCCGGAGAGAGAAAAAGCGGTAAGGGCGCTTACACCTGAGCTAAATTATGTATAACACCTGTCTCTAATTTCAGTGAGCACGGGGAGAGCGGCATAAATAGAGACACACCGCAAATAGGAGCGAGAGAGCCGCCGAGATCTGGGGCTGGCCGCTCGGTCAATGGGCAGCCCGACTGATCCCACTACTGTCTGGGGAAGCCCAGCTCGCGGCTCAACAACTGCCAGCGTCGAGCCTCCTGGCCTACGGAGATCTAAAAAAACTCCTTGCTTCTTGCTCGGGTCTGTCGTGCCCAGGCTCTCTCTCTCCTATTTGCGGTGTGTCTCTATTTATGCCGCTCTCCCCGTGCTCACTGAAATTAGAGACAGGTGTTATACATAATTTAGCTCAGGTGTAAGCGCACTTACCGCTTTTTCTCTCTCCGGAGAGATGCTTGACCACGCCCCCGCTGCCACAGGCAACTCAAAAACAAACACAAAGACAATGTTAAGCTTCATTTAACGAACTAAATAGCTTTCAGCTGTGTTTGATATAATGGCAAGTGATTTTCTAGTACCAAATGATCAATTTATCATGATTACTCAAGGATAAGGTGTTGGAGTGATGGCTGCTGTCTAGATTTGATCAAAAATGACTTTTTTCAAATAGTGATGGTGCTGTTTACATCAGTAATGTCCTGACTATACTTTATGATCAGTAGAATGCCACTTTGGTGAATTAAAGTACCAATTTCCTTCCGAAACAGCACAATCTGTACTTTTGGCCACCAGTGTACAAGGCTGTGTACTTACTGTCTTTCCTAAAACTACAATCCCATGAAGCATTGCGTATTATGTCATTGAATAGAAAACGATGGGAATATATAAAACTATTGATTTTAGGTTGTTGATTATAAGTATAGAAACAATATATTTTACGTTTATTGCAAAATATCCCGATATGTACAAATGTATTAGTAGTTTAAGGGTGAAGGGAGACTGACTTAATTACGTCATTCACAGTTCGTCATTGGAGCACGCGGTAGCTCCGAGTCATGTTTCACGGGTTTCATTGGATGCGGTTCTCTGATTGGTGAAGCTTCCTCTGCTGTACTATGGGTAATGTAGTTGTTTACCATGAATTCTGCTATCAAACTTAGTGAAGGGTCACAACTTGTAACTGTTGAGGCCGCTGCCATGCTGGTTATTTTTACATGACGTCACGACTGTCAAGTTGGAGCTTTCATTGAATCATGATTTTACATAAACGTGAACACTTTTTACAAGTCGGAATCTCGTAATGACGGTAATTCCGATATGACATAAATGCACCATAGTATAGGACACGTCCACACTAATCCGTTTTCGTTTTCTACTGTGATCATTTTCCAGAGTTTGTGGTAATGGAGAGCGTTTAAGAAACTCTCCATTTTCGGTGAAGGAAAACGCCATTCTAGTGTGAATGAGAGATGTAAACATAGTGGAATTAATGCATTTTCAAATGGAAATGGCTTCGAAAACATCACAATCCAACAAAAAGTGGAAGCAATCGGAACTATAAATTTTATAGAGAGACCACCACTGAACTTTTTAGGTGTTTACTCATATAAAAATGTCGCAACCTTTCAAAGAAAAATAGCAAACTGTATTTAACATACAAAATTGTTTGAAATAAGCCATGTTTGAAAATCTTTAGCTGGTATTTTCCAAGATAAAAACACACAAAGTTAAAAAAAAAAAAAAAACTAAGAATAATAAGCTATGTCAAATGAAAAGACTCGACTCATCAGCGACGCCAGAGGGTACGATTAAACTCGTAATGAATGACGTTCACATACTGGGATAAAGTGCTACCAAAATGCAGCTGTCAGATGTGTAAATAGAGAGGAGAAGGAACGCAAGCAAAAAAAACGAGAAGTCAAGATGTGATATTGTTGATTTTGCCGCCTAGAATGTTATCTATGAATACAAGGCTTGTGGCAACAGCGGCGTGCCAAGCAGGCTGGCATCTTTAAAAAACGTACCATTGAAATGCACCAAAGTCAGGTCTACAGCGATTGTCAGACTGTCTCTAGGTGTGCTAGTGTGTGACAACACGAGATATAATAAATTGTGGTGAATGTCAAACAAGCGACTGGCACAGAAACGAGAGACACTAAAATAATTTTGCAGAGAATGTTTTTTTTTTTCATGAGGGTGAGTTAAATAGGAAGTGATAAATCTACCTATAACAATGATTTTGACATTTTTTTTTACAAGAAAACGAGATCAAACTTTGATGCTGGATTGACAAAGCCTTGCCTGAAAATTGAACACTAATTAAAAAAATTTTTTTGAAAGTTGAAAGGTTGAAGATAAATAGAGTAGAAAGAAGTATTTTGGCTTCGTCAAGCCAACATAATAAGAGTAGTACCTGCCCGTGGAATACCAGGGTGTTTATATGTGGTTGCAATTTATTTAGAACCCACCCTCTCCTAAGCAACCAAATTGGCCTGGTTGCTAGGGAGAGTAGAGTCACATGGGGTAACCTCCTCGTGGTCATGATTAGTGGTTCTCGCTCTCAATGGGGCATGTGTTAAATTGTTCGTGGATCGCGGAGAGTAGCATGAGCCTCCACATGCTGTGAGTCTCCGCGGTGTCATGCACAACGAGCCATGTGATAAGATGCGCGGATTGAGTGTCTCGAAAGTGGAGGCAACTGAGACTTGTCCTCCACCACCCGGATTGAGGTGAGTAACCACGCCAACACGAGGACCTACTAAGTAGTGGGAATTGGGCATTCCAAATTGGGATAAAAGGGGATAAAAAATAAAAATAAAAAAGAACCCACCCTGAAGCCTCTATGATATTCTGGTCACTAGATATGACTCGGGTCCCTCGTTCAGTGTAAGTCTATGGGATTTTTTTTGCCATTTTTTTCTTCCACCAGGCAAAGTGTCTGCAAAATCATAAGTAGAAATGTAACCGAACACCTCACCTCAATAAAGCCACACAATTTGTGGTAGCATTTTATGTCCATAGCGCAAATGATAATTAGGGTTAGAGATCTAATTTACAGTGCCACTACATTTTGTGCTCATCTGATACATTTGCATTATGCAAATTGTGTCATGAGTACAGTACGTGCAGACTGTCTACTTGTAGCCCAGTTTTTCTAGACACGTGGACAGTACGCGTCTGTGATTGTCTGTGAACGTTTCTGTAAAAGCTCACGATAAAAAGAGTACTTTGAAAAAAAACCTCGGAAATACTGAAGTATTAGCTAGCGTTAAGAATAATACTAAGGCTTGCATTGGTAAACAACAGTAATACCACTAAAGGTTTTTGTTTTGCTTTAATGTTTGCTGTCAGACCATGAACCTTTGAGTAATTTCATCACCGATTGCAAATGACAAGTTTGCATAAAATGTAAACATCTGTCAGTCAGCGCTAAAGGTTGATGGAATCGGATCCAATTTTATTAGATTAGTCCGCCACAAAAGGTTGTCTTTTGAAGACCTTTAGCTGTAATGTCAGACTGCAACAGACTTTAATATAAACACATACTATAGAAAGTCAAGCACCGTATGTTATTTGTTTCATTCCGTGCCACATGAAAGTAATTCATGGCAGCTTGTGTGTATCTACGGGTCCAGGGGCCCAGTGTGAAAATGTAAATTTGGCAGCGTCTTCTAACAGTTCATGGTTTTTTTTTTTTTAGGTAGTGAGAGCAACTGAGAATTTCAAGTTGAGAGTGTTTTGGAACAGCAAGGATTGCACACAACTCGGCTGCCGCTTGCAAAATCCAGACATCAGCGCAGATGAAGTGGCTTTTTCAAAATTGAAAGACAACTGGAGATTTCTGTCAGATCAGGTTCCTCCAAGAGAGAGAGAGAGAGAGGCCTGTTTCTCTTTTACATGACATGTCTCTGTTCAATGTATCGGCTAAAACAAAGCTTCAAGTTTCTTTTCTGTCTGAGAATGTTGCAATGGTTCTCATAAATCTTGTTGATCGCTTCATGCCTTCACAATAATTGATAAAACATTCGGATTTTGTTTTTTCATTGTCTGAAAATGTATCCGCCTAACTTCATTTTTAATGCAAGATCTGATGCTTGGTAGTACATGGTTGTATTCGGAATAGCATACTAAGTATGCTTACTGTGCATAGTGTGTGAATTTTAAGAATGCATGAAATATCTGGATGCTCACTGCACTTTATGTATCCCTTAATGTAGTGTGCTTGATTTGACGTTTGAGTGGAATACTGGATTAATGAATAATGCACAGTGTATATACATTGTACTGTATACTATGCATGCTATTACTTAAAAAAATAGCATGTGAAACAATACGCACTGTTCTATCATAAATGTTTTAAACAGCAGTATGCTACATTGTTGTTGCATACCATCTCTACTTGGCATGTTTAATGCAGTGTTGTTCAGTTATCACCTTACTACATACTTGCTATACATACTACATACTGCAAAGATTGTAAGAGAAGTATGTTAGAGTGCTATTACAAACATATAAACCAGAAGCAATGTCAACCATTTTTAACATCATGACTCTTGAGTATTTGATTTGACTATTAAAACATACAACATTTTTACACACAGAATGGATTAAGAATGCAAAATAAAGATTTTGAGTGGACACCACTTGCTGAATTAAGCATGCAATATAATATGGGCATATGACAACAACATAGCATACTATAGTTTGAAAGTTTCACATACTATTAAAAGAACAGACAGTATTCGGTGTATAATGCACAATATGCATTATTCTAGTATTCCATTCTGTATCTTGTTAGATACTCGACATGAGTGCCAGCCCTCAAGTCAGAGCCCAGGGTCAAAGGTCAAGGGGCTGGCACGAGCGCTTACTCTTAAGTGCATGTTGATGGACAGACACAAGAGGCCAATACAGTAAACATTTTCACAAGTCAAGTGGCCTTGACAGCACATGTTTGTATTTGCCACTCATGCCCGTTGCTGCTCAAAGGGCGCCTTTGTGCATTGAAGCGTGCTGAATCTGTGTTTTAAAACAGTACCCTGACACAATCTATGCATCAATTCATGCATCAGGCCACACAACTCGTCCCACCACTTGGCTAGCTGAAGAGGAGTAATGCCAACAATGGCAGCACGATGCTGGACAGCTTTATTCATCTCTCGCTGTTGATTTATTTGGACGCTCTTTGCACGTGCTAATCACATGATGCGTGATATTTCGGGTGGGGGTACTTACTTCGCGGTTCGCGTGGTCCGTCCACGGTGACCTTTATGGCGCGGTGGTAAGTCGCCACTTGGGGTGGATTCGTGAATACTGTGATTGTCAGCATGAAGCTCTTTCCTGCAAAACACAAAAGGTTCAAAGCCATTTAATGCGCTGGACAATGTGTCGCATTCATTGCGCAGCAGTCATTTGCATTTCTTTGCTTGTGGCGATTGTGATGACTGTGGGATTTGTAACTGCGAGGAACTCAAGCAATTGAAAAGGCACTGCCGCAAGTAATTTTACCTACTCATAAATCTAAAACTGCCATTATAAAAAAACCTATTAGATATTACTGAGGGAACCCATGGCTCTAAAAAGCTAATTGTCTTGTAGGTTATTTGACTACAGCCTGAAAAGCTCTAGAGTCATGCATTTTAAGTGTAAGAACCACATATTTTAGGTTTATTGCAAAATATCCACATACATATAAATAGATGAGTTTGAGAGTGTAAATTGACATGATTATGTCATTCGCAATGTTTCATGGAAGTGGTCACTGCGAAGTTCATTTGCCACCAATTTTTGCTGCCATAGTAGCAGCGACTTCTCTGATTGGTGGATATCTTTTCAGGATTATGGTGAGTGTTATTGTTCACCAGGAATTATGGTATCAAATAAAAAAAAATTAAAAATTGAAATGAAATCGCTCTGACTTCTTCTGACGAACACTTAACAATATTGGAGATCATGATAGGTCTGATTTCAAAGGTTTATACGTTATATTTATTCTATCTATTTATCTAGTAAGAAAATTATTATATTTTTACTTCAGGAATTTGACTGCAGCAAAAAATGCAGAACTCTGCTAACTCTAGTGCTAATATTTACTAGCATGTTCATATGCTAAGTCTGTAGCATTTCGATTGAAAAAAAGTGCAGCTGAGAATATAGTCCAGGCCACAATGCCGTTAATAGTCGTTACTTTTTCTGAACGTGTGAAAATAAAACGTTGGGGTGTGAAGGTGTGTCATGTGTTCAGTTATCTGGAACCTTGCGTGACCTTTTTTACACTATGCAACTTTTTTATTTTTCAGAAATCATAATAGTGCTTAAAAAACGTAGGGTTGCAATGTCCGTAACTTTAATATCAGATATTGATCAACATGCTTTGCTAAAAGTATAGGAACAGCCATGTTGCAAACATGCTAAAGAGGTAGCACTTTCTGACAGTAGCACACAGGAAATACTGAGATACTTCTAATGAGGCAAACTCAGCAGTGTAATGTGCAAAGTATGCTGTGAAGTCAAGCATGACACATTCTCTGAGCTGCGATCTGTTAGTTAGACAGGAAGAAGTGGGTGGAAAAGGGCTGACACAATTCAGCAGGCAGCTACATTTGGCTTAGCTTGCTTAGCTAATGTATGAAGGAGCATCTCTTCCCTACTGTTGGGTTGAAAAAGTTAACTCTTGTTATTGGGAGTGCCCTCTAAATAACTAATATAGGTTCCTCAAAACAGCATGCTACATTTGCTATCCTTTGCTAACACGGACCCTTTTTAAAGCCTACTTCTGCCTTATTTAGAAGTGCAAATCTAGCAAACTTTTTTTACATTCTTAATATTTTGATAACTTTGTGTAAATGTATATAATTTTCCTTTGTGGTATATCATCCTGGCATTAATTAAAAACAAACTAGTCAGCACTTTTATGATGGGGTTTTAAATACAGCTGGTGAGGGACTGTGAGTGTCTGTAAATTTGGCATCTTTCTCTATTTTTTCCCTCATTTTCGTGGAAAAATAATAGTGGATTTTTTTATTTAGCTGTTGTAGTGAATAGGAATGCAAAACATATATTAACTGTGGTCGTCCTTTTAACCCGCTATAGTTTACTTCCACATTCCTAAACCGCAAATGTGAAAAGGAGTTTAACAGATTATGACTTGAAATAATCTGCTCAAAAAACATTGATAAAACAACAGATACAATTAATATGGGTAATTCTCACAAAGCCTGTCAAGAAAATGTCCTGGTCCTATTTTATTCCAAAATCTAAAGAAACAAATAAGAAATTATATTTTGCATATGCACATTATATATATATATATATGCAGTATATACACTACAGGTCAAAAGTTTTGAAACACTTGACCGAAATGTTTCTCATGATCTTAAAAATCTTTTGATCTGAAGGCGTATGCTTAAATGTTTGAAATTATTTTTGTAGACAAAAATATAATTGTGTCACCATGTTAATTTATTTCATTATAAATCTAAAATTTAACTAAAAAAAAAATAAGTTTTTGAAATGGATGACTTGGATCAAATAATAAAGAAAAGCAGCCAATAAGTGCCCAACATAGATGGGAACTCCTTCAATACTGTTTAAAAAGCATCCCAGAGTGATACCTCAAGAAGCTGGTTGAGAAAATGTCAAGAGTACATGTCTGCAAATTCTAGGCAAAGGGTGACTACTTTGAAGATGCTCAAATATAACACAGTTTTGATTTATTTTGGATTTTGTTTAGTCACAACATAATTCCCACAGTTCCACTTATGTTATTCCATAGTTTTAATGACTTTACTATTATTCTAAAATGTGAAAAAAAAAAAAAAGAAAAGAAAAAAAAATATTATAATAAAGAATGAGTAAGTGTTTCAAAACTTTTGACTGGTAGTGTAGATGTGCTATGCGCATATGCAAAATATAATTTCTTATACACAGCATCATTTTCACTGAAAACAATGGGAAGAGTAAAAGTTAATGAGAATTGCAGTAATGAGAATTTGGGGGTAAAATGTCTTTATGTGTCCTGAAAATAATGTCACAGTGGAAAAAATCTCAGTGGTCCTAAATGTAGGCTTCATTTTCTTTATACAAAACAGAATTTCAGATTTTATATGAATGGGGTTAAATATGACCAGGACATTTTCTTGACAGGTTTTGTGAGAATCACCCATGTAATTAAACATAATAATAAATATTTTATTTTATTAGTGGTGTTTGCTAAGGCCAACCAGTCCCTTTTTTTGAACCAAGTACCTTACCCTACTGGAAGTATAAAAGTTTGTCGCTTTATTTGTCCCGCACAAATTATGGACATACGAACAGGAATGATACGTCGGACCAAAAAAAAAAAAAAAAAAAGAACACCCTGGCAACCACATAGCAACTCCCTGACAACCACACATAAACACCTTAGCATTGTAGCAGCGAGTTGAAAGCACCACTCGCATTTTCTTTAGAAACAATAAAATCTAGTTTACCATTACCATTGCTACCATTAATTTAACATATAATGAATAACATTTCCCATATACATTACATGCATTCTTTAGAACTGCCACATTCTTGCTTTACTGACATTCTTGTAAATGTTATGCAATCAAGTCCTCACTGTCTTGCTAAAATCATTATTCTTTTTCTCTCCCACAGGAATTCAACTTTAAGCCCCAAAAGCACGTCTGAGTCTAGCCAACAGTCCCACCCAAGCCCTTCCCTGTGAGCTGATACCAAACACACACCAGAGCCCTGCCCAGGCTCTAAGTCTAACCACTCCAATAACCCTGGCATCTGCCTTCTATTCTAACGGTTGGTGTCCAGCAACTAAAAATACCTTGACTGCTTACAATGCTGGCTCATTCAGTGGGGTTTTCTATTTGAAATGGTTTCCTAAACAGTATAATAAGGAAAAGACTACATGTGACATGCATAAACTTCATCAAGACCTTGCCAAACATCTGGTTGGATACCAGCACATCCGCATATTCAAATCCATTCATAAATATACCAGCACAACACATACAGTGGGGTCCAAAAGTCTGAGACCGCAAGTGAAAATGCTTCTATTTTGCATAGTTTTCCAAATACAAAAATGTTCTTTTCAAACTTTATTATCATGAAGATCATGTTATCCAGCATGACTTGAAAATGTTCCTTAGAAACATCGAAGTGTCACAAATTTGCTTACATGTGATTTTGAGCGATATAAACTGTAGAATCATAAATATTTATTTTTCATTTTATGTTTCAAATCTTAAAACATTCTTTTTTTCTTTCTTTCAAGTTTCAATAACAAGCTCCTAGATTTTCAATGTGGTTTCAGACTTTTGGGCTCTGCTGTATAAAACAGAAATCTGTTTCTGAAATGAAATGTTAAATACATTATGTATTGGCTCAGGAAATGGTATCGCTTATGGTAATGCAAGGAGCGCTGTTTTGTCAGATCTGTAATTTGTTTGATTGTGGTCGATCTTATTTTAATCTTCCTCATCGCACGTCGTATCGTTTTCCATATTTAATTTCCTTATGCTTTGCTATCTCCGCCCGGACTTCCTCTGTGAGATCTCATGTTATAGATAGAAGAAACTTAAACCTGAGAAGATGTGTGTCTCAATGCGGGCCAAAGCCCTGTTCACTGTGACAGCTGTGAGGAGATAACGCGGATGTGCACCACACACACACAACGTTAGCGTGTTGTAGGGGTGTGTAAGGACATGCAATGGTGCAGGAATGCGCTGAGACCAGTCATTGGCCGAGAAACTGCTTTTTGCATGTCCATATCCATTCGGACACATTACGGATGCATCAGGTTTCCTCACTGCACACACATATGTCAATGTTTTTACCACCACAGATCTCTAAAGTAATGATACAGGCCGATTAAAGATCCGATACCAAAACCTGGCTGTTTTGAAATTATTGGCATCTGAATTCACTAAACAGTTGCATCACTTTTGAACACTGTATTTGAGCGCAAAAACCTGTGCCAGCGCTAAAATAACACTGTGTCTTGAGTTTTTAAATTAAGTCATTGTCATTCTTTTCAGCACAAACACGCTTCCATTCTGTGTAATAAGGCTCATTATAGATTGTGTTTTATTCACAAAACTCTGTGCTATTTGCCCGGCACAATAGACATTGAGCTATTACCGCCCGAGGAAAGCAGGCGGTAAACTGAAGTTTATTTTAAAAGGATGTTTGTGTACATTTTCTATCGATCATGGCAGCAATATTTCATCAAATAATGATCAAAAGATGGAGAAGAAATGTGTAACCTGCCATATATCCAGATGTGCAGTGTAGTCAAGCGCACTTTAGGCATGTTAAATATGCTGTTCAAGTGTATTCTCCGATATATTGCTCAGAACCGATCCGCACGATGGAAATTACACTGTGCAAATTGCGTTTAGCACAGATTGGTGTGTTGTGTTCATTTTTGTTTTTTTATGAAATTGAAAAACTAAATACAAATTATGCTTTGAATGTTGTTTTTTCATTTAAAAAGATATAGGTAAAAATTTGAAAATTACTTGTTTTTTTATTATTATTTGTTTTGTTTAAAAACAGGAATATAAAAAATCAGCTCGATTTTTCATGTTTATTGCTCATGGATATCAAATGATTATACAGCTTGAATATTTGATTTGCAAGTGTGGGTGGACCTAAAACGGGATTGGTCAACCTGCTCTGTCATCTCTTCATGTCCATCAGAATAAGAGTTCAATGGATTAGTCTCATTTTAAAAACATTAACATTAATTCCAGTTGTTGCATATTTATTCCGACCATGCTATCGCTCGTTAAGGAACCAGACAAAGGTTTACCTGACAGCCCACCAACTGAACGCAGCAACAGCTCGCTTTAATGATGCCATAACTCTGTTTTATTTATTTATTTATTTATTTTGTTATCCCCTTTTCTCCCAATTTGGAATGCCCAATTCCCACTACTTAGTAGGTCCTCGTGGTGGCGCGGTTACTCACCTCAATCCGGGTGGCGGAGGACAAGTCTCAGTTGCCTCTGCTTCTGAGACCGTCAATCCGTGCATCTTATCACATGGCTCCTTGTGCATGACACCGCAGAGACTCAAAGCATGTGGAGGCTCATGCTACTCTCCGCGATCCACGCACAACTTACCACACGCCTCATTGAGAGGGAGAACCACTAATCGCGACCACGAGGAGGTTACCCCATGTGACTCTACCCTCCCTAGCAACCAGGCCAATTTGGTTGCTTAGGAGACCTGGCTGGAGTCACTCAGCACACCCTGGATTCGACCTCGCGACTCCAGGGGTGGTAGTCAGCGTCAATACTCGCTGAGCTACCCAGGTCCCAAACTCTGGTTTTAAGGCAGAGTTTGAATTATTATGATTGGAACTAATAATTTAAATGAAGGAACACAACGTACACTGACTAAAAGTACGTGTTTATTTAATAAATTTTTTAGCAATCCTGTGTACATCTTCTTAGCTGTCATTAAAGTTAAAGTGTGTCATTCTTGCGCTACTAACATCACCAAATGGATTCACAAAAATATTGACTGTTTTCAAACAGGTTTCCCGAACACTCCTCCCATCTTCTATAGGTCAACAAACAAATAGCCCCGCCCCAAACTCACACCGTTGGTTGAGCCTGTGTTGTTACAGTAAGCTGGGCTGGTGGGAATGCTTAAAGAAACAGCAATGTTTTGAAAGTATTACAGAGCAACACTGTATTCACATCAGGAAATCAACCTATGAATGGCTTACTTAGTTGTCTTTGCATATTAAGTTGGAATAAGAGAAAGTATTTTAAGCAAAATAATGCAAATCTCCTTTAAATTGAATTATGTGTATATCGATATTATATCGGCCATCCAGCTTTCTAGATGTAAATTTCCTGTAGCTCAACTGATAGAGCACAGCATCAACAACAACAACAAGGTTGTGGGTTCAATTCCCACAGAAGCAAACATACTGATAAAATGGAATGCATTGGAAGTCATTTTGGATGAAAGTGGCGGGCAAATGTGTTATGTAAATATGAGCATCAGCCATTGAAATGGTCAACCATTACTCTAAAGTGCCACTTCCCCAAACGCCTGGAGATCGTTCACTCTTGCACGGCTTCTTAAAAGTGTTTTAAACCACGTTTGAGTCTGTAGTTCACGGGCGCCATGCATGGGAAACCCTGCTGCACACGTATGTGCTTTACTTTAAGTGCCTGCGCAGATTAAGAGGGCAAGTCTAGACTGCACGCTCGAGCATATGCAGCCTGCAGCACCAGACACACAGAGCTCCTCTGATCTCGCTGCGTATCCCCATTCTCTTCAAAGGCCTGCGTGCTGAATGGCTTCTTCCGACAGGATCACAAGAGCTGGATTTCATCTTTGACAATAATTGCAACCATATCAAAAGCAGCATTCATCTACACATCACCAGTCTGGGAACACTTTGAGCCCACATTCACAACTTAAAGATTTTTGTTGGGTGTGTAGGGTGTGTGAAACATCACAATATTACATGGTAATAGTTATGAATTCACTGGGTGAAAATACTGTCCCATTTTGCAAAAGTTGCATGCCGCTATAAGTTGTTTTTAAACTTTGGCAACACTTAAAATGAGTTATTGTTTAGAACACACCCTTTTTCTTTATTCTCAACATGGAAGCACTAACATTTCTGGACGTTTGTAAAAAAATAACAATACTGCCATTCCTCTGTGATACTGTTCCAGTTTTAGTGCATTTTCTATAAGCACAGAATCTTGAAAAATATCCTGATGTGAAATGTGCAATGTGTGATTTGCATTATTTGTAAATTTGCTATTTTAAATGTTACACATTAAGCAATCTAATTTGATTTACAGTAAATTGGGATCACACACCACATGCAGAAATTTAATTTCCAACATGTAATTTACTGTAAACAAAATGTCTTATGTGGTTTGACCCTTTGTGTGTGTGTGTGTGTGTGTGTGTGTGTGTGTGTGTGTGTGTGTGTGTGATTCAGCCAAAGCAAACCATGTGGTAAATAAATACAATTAAAGTAAAAGCACAAACCTCGTCCGCTCCTGCCAACAAATCTCAGGTCGTTGAAACGTGCCACCTGATTCTTCATGACAGCGGAAGCGTTGCGGAGTTCTGCCGAATAGTTCTCATCATTTCCTGCCATCACTGTTACCACGGTGCCATCAGGAACATCTCCCAGAGCTACAACCTGAACAGGACAAGAACACACTGCAGTTCTGTCTCGCTATAATTTACTTTTCACTTCACAGAAGTTCAACTTTTTCTTTTTGTTTCTAAATATACTGTCTCAGTGCTGATGTAAACAGGCCTGTATTTCTTTTATAGGTGATATTATGAATCAAGACCACTGCTGACATCAGAAAGATACACAGTAAGTTGATTCAACTGCAAATGTCTCAATAAACAAAGGCCAGACCATTTCTAATATCGACCTTTGTAGTTATGTGGGCCGTGTGTAGAAGATTTCACTGACTATTAATGGTCACACTATCAATACTTGAACAATACTGTTGATTCAGCGCAAAACAATAAGCCTGTAATCACAGACACAGATTTATTCAACAGACTGAAATGCCTGAAATTTCCTTATTTGTTGATATTAACTTCATGTGACATTATATGCCTATTTATTGTCTTTTAATGAGACGTTAATGATCATTTAAAAAAATAAAATAAAAATAAAATACAATTACTTAATGCCAAAAAAAGTAAAATAAAAATAAAATACAATTACTTAATGCCAAAAAAAGTGGTAATATATATATATATATATATATATATATATATATATATATATATATATATATATATATATATATATATATATATTACCACTTTTTTTGGCATTAAGTAATTGTATTTTATTTTTATTTTATTTTTTTAAATGACATATATATTTTTTTAAATATATATGTGTATATATATATATATATATATATATATATATATATATATATATTTAAAAAAACTAGATTTTTTAAACTAATGGACTATATATTGTCATTATGTAGCTACTTATTCAGCACTGTATCAATGCAATAGTGCAATGTAAAATTGCAATATTTTGTAAAAAAAAAAAAAAAAAAACAAAAAAAAACATAGAAATTAATAAGATCGCAACTATATATGCTTTTATTAAGAATAATTTAAAAAAAAATGACCACAAAAATGATTCAGACGAATGCATTCATGTTATGGAATGCATGCATTAGTCTTTTAAACTTAAATGTGAGCAAGAGGGCTTGTTCAGTTTTACAAAGTCAAATAAAATTGGGTTTTAACTTCAGTTTAGACTTCAGAATAAAGTCCAGAGAAGCAAAATGATAATTAAATCATTCGTGTCACAGTAAATTTGAACTTCAGTTATTATCTGCCTTGAATAAATACTCCATATTTGGTGAAAGTATCAATAGTTGTGTGTTATTCAGGACATCCGATTAAACATGCATGTGTTTGTATCGATGAATAGCTTCAATCTATCGGATTTCACCTCTCCACCAAGGCGGGATTTCTCTTTTTAAACATCATCAAATCCACTAAACCTGATAAATATCGCATATGAACATATACGAACAATAGTTTTAAAAAAACTACCGAAAAACTCGATTTGTTTTGTTCATGTAACACTATATAAATAGCCTAGATTTAATTAATAAGTCATTTAAAAACTTTTTCACAGCATGAAATATCTATAATGCTAAACAGATCATTAGTTAAATGATAAAATGATAAAACAGCCCATGCAAGTATAATTTCATATAAAGCTATATTTAAATGCAGCACATTATCAAGCGTTGGCTAAACACTAATGTTAAAATGCCAAACAGTTCATGTACATTCAAATAGTATTATGCACACTATATAGGTTATGAACTTTCATCCATATTCATATTTGAATGTATGAGATCTGCTGGTCAAATAATAAGTAGGCTGTCGTGCATGCTTAACTGATCATTAGTTAATGTATTCAGAGAGTTAGTAAAGTCATTAAAGTTTGATTAAGCTATAGCCTACAGGTTATATACTATAGGCTATTCAAATTTGAACTCATATGAACGACTGATCTGTTAAGCATTAGCCTTTATAATGTTTGTAAACACGTTTGTAATCATTTTATGTCAAACAGAGGTATTGTCTTTAATAAAGAGTCTTTCTTACCTTGAACGCCACGGGGAGAGTTTTGTTACACCTCCAGTGAGACGGCAGCACCGAGCACAGAAAATTCGGGCTGTCCGTGCGCACGAGCTCGGCGGGGTGGTCCGCGATGATCTCCACCATGGTTCGGTTGTCGTGCTGTCGGAGTCTCGGCACCGCCGCGTTCGGTTCCTGCTGCGCATCGCTCATCTTCCCCGCCACCGGCTGAAGGCTGCTGGACGGCGGACTGAACCTGCGGCTGGTGCTCGGATCTACCGGAATGCGCATCACAACAATGTCAGCAAAGGTAAAGGCACTTCAAACCAGCTCTAAAGTCGATTAATTTCAGTCTTCTGTAGTAAGAAAATATTTAGGTATCAAAGTCCTTTAGGCGCCTTCCCGAAAACTTGGATGAACTTGGATCCTCTCAGACTTTACGCACAAGGCTCGATACGCTCTCACACGCGAATATAATGGAAATAAACGCACACAGTCCCCTTGTTTTCACTCAGAAGAAGCACACGCATAATTTACGAGCTGCCTTTTGCGTCTCCAAAGTTGAAAGTTGCTGTATGAAACTTCCAAGTCCGGAATAAAAACGAGTCTTTGCGCATTACGCGCTGCGCTCGGGGAGTTTAGTGCGCCGCGGTTCTTAAACACGCGAGTAAAAAAGAAAGTAAAACAACAATGTGTCTAATTCATCTTTGCAAAAGTCCACAAGACCTTTCTTTTCCCTGTGCACCGCCGTCGTGAAGGGTTAAAACGGTGATTCCAAAGGTTGTGGTTAGTAAGATGAAGGCGACGCGAAGCCGCAGTGTTTTTGTCTCGATGTGTGGTTTGTCTTAGGAGGCTGGGACTTTGGTGAGTTCAGTTTTTTTGTGGTTTATATATATATATATATATATATATATATATATATGCAGAAGCAGGAGGATTATTATGCTGATGAGTCTCGAGCACGTCATGTCTGCAAGCACCAGTTGACATCATAATAAACGAGCAATTCAGTGGTTTGATTTCAGTTTTTTTGGACCTGTCCTCTCTTTTTTACCAAAATAATCCACCAAACACTACACAGAGACCCTTTTGCCTTATATACACAGCAGCCACACAGTCTCACTTGTGATTTATCTTTACATTTTAATAAAATAAAACAAAAATAATCAGATCCAAGTTAAGGAAGGCCACAAAAGAGAGACTTTTAAACCCATATTAGGGAGCAATCAGTGGAATATTATAGACTATTATCTTATTATGCACATTATTATGCCAGCACGTTTTTGACAGTTTGTAGTCACTATTCTGTCATACTGAGAGACATAAAGGCTCTAAATGCTCAAAGGAGACATATTAGAACTTATTCAAACCTGAGACTGAGAGCAAACAAGCACAGAAGCGAAGTGAGTCACTTTCCATTTGTTGTACACCGAGTCCAAAAGAGACAGCCTGAGCAAAAGTTAATATTAGGCTATACAACATCAGACTGAAGCAACTGAAGCCATGGCAACAACATGTAATGGCTAAGTATAAAGTAATAATTCTAATTATCTTGATTTTTCCCCCCTCAACATTTAAGAATTAAATTAATATTTTGGTGTCATAAAAAGTTGTTTTGGATTATTTTAATATATATATATATATATATATATATATATATATATATATATATATATATATATATATATATATATAAAAGTGTAAATAATATATTTAAAAGTGCAAATAAATGTAACAGATATACTGTAAATATAAAAATATATATATATATTTTAATTAAAAATTAAAAAGATTGTTTTAAATTACATTTTAACCTCATGAAAAGGTGCAAATAACCCAATCTAAAAACACTTTTTTTTAAATGAGAAGCAATAATACAGTATAAAAATTAAATAATACAAAGAACATAGCATATATATATATATATATATATATATATATATATATATATATATATATATATATATATATATATATATATATATATATATATAGTACATATTTGCTTAGTTACAAAGGCAATGTGATTAAAAACCCTAATAAATAAAGAAAAAGACAAATAAAATAAATAAATAAGAACATATGCAAATAAAAAAATAAAGTGATAAAATCATGTTTTTATAAGTCAAGGGTCAGGAGAGATCTCATTATAGCGTTTAATAAAATATCTAAAAGAAATTAAATAAAAAAATCCATTAATAGCTCTCATAATATTTATTAAGTAATCAGCTTCCAATAAGTATTCTGCAAATCTTGGCAGTTTCTTAAAGACTTTAGTTTTATTTATATCAAAGTTTACGAGTTTTTGTTTTCATACTAAAAACGCTCTATTGATGGCGCTCTTGAACGCTTAATTTCGTCATTTGTTGTGCGACGAGAGTAAAGAACGTCAATCGTTCACCTTATCAGTGAAGGCTACTAAGTTATAGAACAATGTACTTTTTGTAACACATCATTTCAAGATATTGAACATTTATTTTTTTATTGCCCTTTTTCTATTTCTTTTTGGCTAACTTTAAAATAGACATGACAAGAACCTTATGACATTTTACTTTGTTTTCAAAACCCATATTTGTCTGAAAAACAAAATTACATTATTAATCTTTGAATTATTTTGGCAAAGTTTTATATTCATAAGACAAAAATAACTCAAAAGAAACCCTCATATATTACCTTTTGTAATACTGATCTCACAGTATACTTTCAAACCCTTTCAAACATGAGATCCCAAAACAAAAAGCTTATAAAAACAATAAAAATGTTAAAGCTTTTCAAATTCATGTAACTGCCCTAATACTATATAGCACTTTTTATCCAAGTATTTTATTTAAATTTTATTATTATTATTATTATTTTTTACATAATTGTTCATTTTATGTTTTAGTTATTGTTGTTATTCTCTGTTTCACATACTCTGAACTGTACCACAATGGCTTATATTTGCCTTGTACTTTTTGCATTGTACTTGTCTATAATTCAACTAAAAAAAATTTAATAAAAAATAAAAATAAAAATAGTTTTATAAAAAGTTAAAAGTTATAGAACTTTTACGAACTACAATACCCACAATCCGTGAAGGCGAATAACAGTGACGTCATATTGAGCCGCCCGGTGCAGCATGTTTACATGAGAGAAATGTGTTCGGCAGTTAGACAGAGCAAATGTGGAGTACACTGAATAATTCATAACAGAGGTAAATATGTGCATTTTATTCAATGTATGCGGTTAAATCACACTTCTAGTCGTTGATCTGTTTAGTCTCAAAGTCAACTTGTATTAAAACAAACCTCGAAATGTTAAGTTTGTTCAGTTCAAATCACTGTTTATGACTATGTCACGATATAATGACAGTTTTACAAACATCACAGGGTTTTATAGTGTTGATAAGCATTTATTTTTTTACGCTGTTAGTAATTAAAGCGACAGTTTTGAGCTGTTTGGGTTACATGTCAGAGTTTGGATTCTTTGAAATGTAGTGAAAGTTGTTAATTACAGTTCAAATACAGATGTAGTTATAGTAAACTGTTAAAATCGTATTACTTACTCCTGAAATCAAGGAGAGCAAGGTCAGAAATTAAGGGGGACTCGAAGGTGACAAAAATACCCCTCAAATTCAAAAAGTAGGGGCAAAAAATAGAATATTTAGAACTGTCTGATATAGTTCTGAATATTCTGTTCTAAGCCTTGTTAAACACTTTAACACATAAAATGAAATAACAAATGAAAATGAAATAAAATGATTACATTCATAATATATTCTCAGTCTAAATATTCAAATTGAGAATGTATGTTAATGAATTGATTCAGCTAAAGTATTTGAATAAATGGATGAAACATTTTTTTTTCTTTGTTATGTATGTTTAGGAAAAATCCCCTCTTAAACGTAATAATGCCCCTGAAAACCAAATCCACCAGACAGTTATTGCCCCTTTATGGAAAAGTAAATTTCTGACACTGGGGGCAAGTTGTCAAGTGTTTTAAGTGTTGTGATTTTACACCATTCATTCATTAAAAATGTTGCTGGCAAAACAATGGCTAGATTTTTTTGTATTTAAATTTTTACACTTTTACTGTTTTATGAATTATTTTGTGTTTCATAATTGTTTTACTGTGTAATGATTATTTAATGGCAGGTTCCCGATTTTTTTTTTTTTTTTTTTAGTAGCCAAGACTTTAAGATATGTTATGCAGAAATTGACTTTCAAAAATAAACCTATCCTGAGCGATATTCCCTGGAGTAAACATTTGTAAAATATGTGACAACTAGCCCTGCTCTCCCCCAATTTTATTTTAATTCTAAATTCCAGTTGTTTTCCTGTGGTATTGTGGTATATTCTAGTCTTCACCAAATCCATTTTCTTTGGAAAAAGAGGAAAAAAAAAAAAAAACAGTATCCTTTCACTTAGTTTTTGAATATGTCTAACTTTCCCCCCGTGTGTATTGTTTGTAAAAACCTCTGGCTGTTTGAAAGACTGTAGAAAGAGTGATGTCACACACTCGACGTGAAGTCTGACTCGGTGGAAACTTTTAATGTGTGAGCCATTTCTCCACCATTTCCTCTCGGAATACATGTCCAAGAGCGTTAAATCCACACGTTTTGGTGTGAGAGAAATGGATTTTGCATGATTGCAGGTCTTATGCAAACTAAAGCTGTGTGTGGCGGCTCTCTGAGGATGTGGAGCGAAATGAAACATTGAATGGCTCAAAATCATATTTGCCACTTCATTACGGCCTCTAAAAAGATGTGCTATTAAGTTACATTTCCTGCTTTGGCAGCTCCAAACATCAAATATGTTTCTGATCCCCCACCCATCCTCCCCACATATAATGATCAACTGTAAATTTATGGGACAGCTGAGTTGGGATAATTGTAATTAATGCAAAATATAGCTGAATATATATTGAAACAGTATGTGGCGTAAAGTTCAAAAATAAATATGTTGGAGGTCTTTAATGCTGATATTTTTGGGGTTTCTTATTACTTGTTTTGTTCCCACAGTAGTAAAAGTCTCCTTCCTAAAATCATTTTATGTCACCAAGATTCGTCTGTTTTTCCGTCTTTGCTGTTGTAGGTCTACTACTCTTGGCACAATGTAAGAAAACACAAATTGACTCAGCAATAGAGCTTTGCATCCCATGCCCAAGACTAAATGAGTAAATTAACTAGGCGTCTGAAGAAAAAAAAGACATGGAAGCAAAGCTACATAAAAGTCCTGACTATTTAATTACATAGAGGAAAATGCAATAAATACAATAGCTCCCCTTTTCTGTTCGTTCAAAGCCCTTTGCATGTTGAAGTAATCTCGATTCATTTGCCACATCTGAATTCATTTTGCCCAGTATGGCGACCATCTGCCTTCACAAGTCAAAGTGAAAGCTTTATCTTTCATCCAACAGAAGGAAATTTTACGCCGGGATGTATTTATTGAAGAAAACGCCCCTGCTGTTTGCTTCGGTGACGCTTTGGAACATTTAGTTTCATGTTGCTTGGAGTAGAATTGGGATTTATATTAGCTGCTCTGATTCGAAAGGTTCACCCTAAAAAAAAAAAGAAAGAATTCTGTCATTGTTTACTCACCCTCATGTCATACAGAAAATCCGTATGCTGTTGATGAATGTTTATACTGCTCTAAGTGACCCTAGGTTTCAAACTCCAACACACACACACACACACACACACACACACACAAATCACCAAAAAAGAAGTCCATATAATTTGTGCGCCATATTCCAAGTTTTCTGAAGTCATACGATAGCTTTGTGTGAAGAACAGAGCAAAATTTAAGTTGTTATTCATTTCAAATGTTCCCCTCCGCCGCAGCTCTCAAATCACTTCCACCACAGTGAATAACAACTTAAATTTTGTTCTGTTTCTCACATGAAGCTATTGTATGACTTCAGAAGACTTAAAATGTAGTGTACAATTCAACCTACTCTTATGGTGCTTTTAAGGTGTTTATCTGAAGCTTGACAGCCATGTTAACCATGTCTGCTTCCTGACCCGAGCCAACAGGCCAGATTCAGGTCAGTTTTTTTATTATAACTTCGGGTTCGGGTTTGTAATTAATGGAAAAATACATTATTATTATTATTATTGTTGTTGTTGTTAATATCACTATCATAAAGATTTTGATAATATGTATATAGTATATAATAATAATAATAATTATTATTATTTTTAAATGTACTGTATATAAATGTAAAGTTATTATTATTATTAAAATTATTATAATAATTTTTTATTACAGTTGTGCTCAAAGTTTGCATACCCTTGGAGAATTGGTAATATATGTACCATTTTTAAAGAAAACATGAGTGAGCAGGCAAAACATTTCTTTTATTTCTTACGGGATTCATATTCAACTGTAGGTTATAACAGAATGGCACAATCATGAAACAAAACATGGCAACAAAGAATGAAATGAAATGACCCCTGTTCAAAAGTCTGCATACCCTTAGATCTTAATACTGTGTATTGCCCCCTTTAGCATCAATGACAGCGTGCAGTCTTTTGTAATAGTTGTCTGTGAGGCCCCAGATTCTTGCAGGAGGTAAAGCTGCCCATTCATCTTGGCAAAATGCCTCCAGGTTATGCAAAGTCTTTGGTCGTCTTGCATCAACCGCACATTTGAGATCTCCCCAGAGTGGCTCGATGATATTAAGGTCAGGAGACTGTGATGGGCACTCCAGAAACTTCACCTTTTTCTGCTGTAACCACTGGAGGGTCAACTTGGCCTTGTGCTTAGGGTCATTGTCGTGCTGGAAAGTCCAAGGGCATCCCATGCGCAGCTTTTGTGTAGAATAATGCAAATTGTCTGCCAGTATTTTCTGATAATATTCTGCATTCATCTTGCCATCAATTTTCACAAGATTCCCCGTGCCTTTAGAGCTCACACCCCCCCAAAACATCAGTGAGCCACCACCATGCTTCACAGTGGGATGGTATTCTTTTCACTATAGGCCTTGTTGACCCCTCTCCAAACATAGCGCTTATGGTTGTGACCATAAAGCTCTATTTTGGTCTCGTCACTCCAAATTACAGTGTGCCAGAAGCTGTGAGGCGTGTCAAGGTGTTGTCGGGCATATTGTAACCGGGCTTTTTTGTGGCATTGGCGCAGTAAAGGTTTCTTTCTGGCAACTCGACCATGCAGCTAATTTTTGTTGAAGCATTGTCGTATTGTGCTCCTTGAAACAACCACACCGTCTTTTTCCAGAGCAGCCTGTATTTCTCCTGAGGTTACCTGTGGGTTTTTCTTTGTATCCTGAACAATTCTTCTGGCAGTTGTGGCTGAAATCTTTCTTGGTCTACCTGACCTTGGTTTGGTATCAAGAGATCCCTGAATTTTCCACTTCTTAATAAGTGATTGAACAGTACTGACTGGCATTTTCAAGGCTTTGGATATCTTTTTATATCCTTTTCCATCTTTATAAAGTTCCATTACCTTGTTACGCAGGTCTTTTGACAGTTCTTTTCTGCTCCCCATGGCTCAGTATCTAGCCTGCTCAGTGCATCCACGTGAGAGCTAACAAACTCATTGACTATTTATACACAGACACTAATTGCAATTTAAAAAGCCACAGGTGTGGGAAATGAACCTTTAATTGCCATTTAAACCTGTGTGTGTCACCTTGTGTGTCTGTAGCAAGGCCAAACATTCAAGGGTATGTAAACTTTTGATCAGGGCCATTTGGGTGAGTTGCCACAGTATGCAATAGACTGGCATGTCTTAAGGTCAATATTAGGACAAAAATGGCAAAAAAGAAACAGCTTTCTCTAGAAACTCATCAGTCAATCATTGTTTTGAGGAAGGAAGGCTATACAATGCTTGAAATTGCCAAAAAACTGAAGATTTCATACAAAGGTGTACACTACAGTCTTCAAAGACAAAGGACAACTGGCTCTAACAAGGACAGAAAGAGATGTGGAAGACCAGATGTACAACTAAACAAGAGGATAAGTACATCAGAGTCTCTAGTTTGAGAAATAGACGCCTCACATGTCCTCAGCTGACAGCTTCATTGAATTCTACCCGCTAAACACCAGTTTCATGTACAACAGTAAAGAGAAGACTCAGGGGTGCAGGCCTTATGGGAAGAATTGCAAAGAAAAAGCCACTTTTGAAACAGAAAAACAAAAAGAAAAGGTTCGAGTGGGCAAAGAAACACAGACATTGGACAACAGATAATTGGAAAAGAGTGTTATGGATCTTAACCCCATTGAGCTTTTGTGGGATCAGCTAGACTGTAAGGTGCGTGAGAAGTGCCCGACAAGACAGTCACATCTATGGCAAGTGCTACAGGAAGTGTGGGGTGAAATGTCACCAGAGTATCTGGACAAACTGACAGCTAGAATAACAAGGATCTGCAAAGCTGTCATTGCTGCACGTGGAGGATTTTTAGATGAGAACTCTTTGAAGTAGTTTAAGAAGTTCTGAACATTGTTTTCAAATTGTAATAGTAATTTTTCACGTTATTAATGTCCTGAATATACATTGTGATCAGTTGAATGCCACTTTGGTGAATAAAAGTACCAATTTCTTTCCATAAGAGCAAAATCTCGACATTATTCCAAACTTTTGGCCACCTGTTTGTGTGTGTGTGTGTGTGTGTGTGTGTGTGTATATACAGTATATATATAGTAAAATAGATTATTATTATTAAAATAATGATTATTAGAATTGTTATAAATATTTTGATTGTAACAAAAATGTGTAAATAAAAACAGCAATAATAATAATAACTATGATTTATTTTTAATAATTTATGACGTGTGTGTGTGTGTGTGTGTGTGTGTGTGTATATATATATATTAAAAATGAATGATTATATATGTTGATCATATATATAATCCAAAATATTTATGATGATAATTTTTGATTTTATATATATATATATATATATATATATATATATATATATATATATAATTATAAAAAATATTATTATTAATATTTTGATTATAAATATATGATCAACTTTTTATAATAATAATAATTGATTTTTAATTTATTTTTAAATATAAATAGTTAATATAATATAGGCTACATTTTTTTTATATGATATAATTTTTTCATTTTAATGTAACTTGTTTTGTGCATCTGCACGTAAATGTTTTTTTTTTTAATGTAAATATGCACTGGATGGACATCTTTGACTATTGTGCCATCTCCCTCTGTTTTTTCAGCGTTTCGCGTGGAACCTATACATTTTTTTGACACTGTGCCAAGTTTTTTTAAGCAGGTGTCACAAAGATTCCACGTTCTTTGAAGAAGTTCAGGTTGCCACACAAACATCCAGATCGGGTTCATCTTAAAATTTGACTACATGGTCTTGGGAACGAGCTTCACCTTAATGCCTATGCAGACCTCTACTATTGTCGTTGTAAAGAAAACAGCAGTGTATGAACATTCTAAATAGCATCTCCTTTTGTGTTCCATGGAAGAAAGTCATACAGGTTTGGAAAGAGTGAGTAAATAATGATTTTTGGTTGAACTATGGCTTTAATTATCTGTGGTCAATAGTGTTAACTAAACCAGAGGGATTAGCTCTCATCTGCGTTGAAAAAGGCCGTCCACCTGTGAGATTTGATAGTCTGATGCTTTGGTTTGCTGTAGGAAGGCTGTGGTTTCTGAGTCACTCATGCCAGCAAACGTGCTATGGTTCAAATAGGCGAAGGTTTGTATAAATAAACCTGCTGGACCGTGTCTACTCACCTTTTGCTGTGCTTCCCAATGGAAATCACTGCACACCCGACAATGGCCGCATTTGAATTTGACAAGCTCCATTTCCAGGGGTATATCAGCACCTGTTAATTTGTTTTCTTTGTATTGAAGGAGCTCTAACTGCAAACTATGCAGATAGCTGTGAGATGAATGTTAACTGCTCTCATAATTTGTCCTGTACACACGGTCACACTGATAAATAAAAAGTAAGAATACTGTTTGTCAGCTTTATATTTTAGAGGGTTTAATGGCAAACAACTTTTATAAATTAGTATATTTTATATGTAATGCAGATAGTATATATGGTTTATTAGCAGCAGCTCTCTACTGATTATATATATACAGTAAATATTAAATGGATAGTTCACCCAAAAGTTAAAAACTTATCATCATTTACTCACTCATGTCATTCCAAAACTATGCAGAATGACATCCTCAGTCACCATTCACTTTCATTGAATGGGAAAAAAAAAAAATGCATTGAAAGTGAATAGTGACTGAGGCTAAAATTCTGCCTAAAGGCCCCTGCGATTTCATATGAAATCGTAGAACGAATAGAAGTTGACATAATTTAGAACTAAATCTGGCCAAAAAGAAGGTGTTTTTTAGTTTGTTTTGGTGGTTCATAACAGCTAGCCAGGGCAAAATTTCTTACCAGCTGCTAAACACCTTCTTACTGCCATTGGTCCACATCACTGGTAGGTGTGACCTGGAGCTACACCTACTTTGAGACCAAAAGCTAATTCTGTTGACGTTGTTCAGTCAGTCAAGATCAGTCAACATGAACACACCTGCGTACAGAGTTATTAGCGAGCTGGTACAAACTTACCGGTACCTACATCTGTATGATCATTATGATCAGTTTCGTCATAAATTACAACAACAGAGTGTAATTGGCGCATATTATGGCCGCATATAGTGCATTAGCCCCATGAATGCACAATGTAAACATAAATTACACAATATCCACTGCATATACTATATATACAGTATTACTTTAAATCATCATCGAGTAGTTAAACGGCTTCTTTTACTGAGCTTGTGTGAATTCTACTCATAGTCATTGATAACACATTTTAATGTCATTAGTTGGTTTAAAATGTAGTCTTGAGCATCCTCATATTTAAATGTATCTCTAAACTAGTGGTAGACCTTAATGTCGGTTTTACCGATTAGTCGGTGCCGATAGTTGCTTTTTGGAACTATCGGTTATCTGCAAAAATCTGCCGATAGTTGCCGACATTTTTTTATTTTATTTTTTACATTTTTTTAATAATTTTTGAAACACTTGACTGAAATGTTTCTCATGATCTTAAAAATCTTTTGATCTGAAGGCGTATACTTAAATGTTTGAAATTAGTTTTGTAGACAAAAATATAATTGTGCCACCATATTAATTTATTTCATTATAAAACTAAAATTTAATAAAAACAAAAAAAAGTTTCTGAAATGGATGACTTGGACCAAATAATAAAGAAAAGCAGCCAATAAGTGCCCAACATAGATGGGAACTCCTTCAATACTGTTTAAAAAGCATCCCAGGGTGATACCTCAAGAAGCTGGTTGAGAAAATGTCAAGAGTACATGTCTGCAAATTCTAGGCAAAAGGTGACTACTTTGAAGATGCTAAAATATAACACAGTTTTGATTTATGTTGGATTTTGTTTAGTCACAACATAATTCCCATAGTTCCATTTATGTTATTCCATAGTTTTGATGACTTTACTATTATTCTAAAATGTGAGAATTTTTTTTAATAAAGAATGAGTGTTTCAAAACTTTTGACTGGTAGTGTATATACACCAAAGGTACCACGTTCATCAAGTTTAAACATCATGCGACCACGCAGCCATCACACCGCTTAGGAAGGAGATGCAGTCTGTCTCCTAGAGATGAACATAGTTTGGTGTGAAAAGTGCAAATCAATCCCAGAACAACAGCAAAGGACCTTGTGAAGATGCTGGAGGAAACAGGTAGACAAGTATCTATATCCACAGTAAACTGAGTCCTATATCAACATAACCTGAAAGGCTGCTCAGCAAGGAAGAAGCCACTGCTCCAAAACCGCCATAAAAAAGCCAGACTACAGTTTGCAAGTGCACATGGGGACAAAGATCTTACTTTTTGGAGAAATTTCCTCTGGTCTGATGAAACAAAAATGGAACTTTTTGGCCATAATGACCATCCTTATGTTTGGAGGAAAAAGGGTGAGGCTTTCAAACTGAAGAATACCATCCCAGCCATTAAGCATGGGGGTGGCAGCATCATGTTGTGGGAGTGCTTTTCTGCAGGAGGGACTGGTGCACTTCACAAAATAGATGGCATCATGAGGAAGGAAAATTAAGTGGATATGTTGATGTAACATCTGAAGACATCAGCCATGAAGAAAGCTCGGTCGCAAATGGGTCTTCCAAATGGACAATGACCCCAAGCAAACCTTTTTTTGCGGGGGTAAAATGGCTTAAGGACAACAAAGTTAAGGTATTGGAGTATCACAAAGCCCTGACCTCAGTCTGATACAAAATTTGTGGGCAGAACTGAAAAAGCGTATGCGAGCAAGGAGGCCTACAAACCTGACTCAGTTACACCAGTTCTGTCTGGAGGAATGGGCCAAAATTCCAGCAACTTATTGTGAGAAGCTTGTGGAAGGATACCCAAAACATTTGACCCAAGTTAAACAATTTAAAGGCAATGCTACCAAATACTAACAAATTGTATGTAAACTTCTGACCCACTGGGAATGTGATGAAAGTATAAATCATTCTCTCTACTATTATTCTGACATTTCACATTCTTAAAATAAAGTAGTGATCCTAACTGACCTAAGACAGGGAATGTTTTCTATGATTAAATGTCAGGAATTGTGAAAAACTGAGTTTAAATGTATTTGGCTAAGGTGTATGTAAACTTCAGACTTCAACTGTATATATACTGTATACATATACACTGATCAGCCACAACATTAAAACCACTGACAGGTGAAGTGAATAACATTTATTATCTTGTTACAATGGCACCTGTCAAGGTGTGGGATATACAGTATTAGGCAGCAAGTGAACAGTCAGTTCTTGAATTTTGTGTGTTGAAAGCAGACAAAATAGGCAAGCATAAGGAACTGAGCGACTTTGACAAGGGCCAAATTGCGATAGCTAGACGACTGGGTCAGAGCATCACCAAAATGTCAGGTCCCAGCATGCTGTGGTTAGTACCTACCAAAAGTGGTCCAAGGAAGGACAACCGGTGAACCGGCGACAGGGTCATGGGTGCGACAGGCTCATTGATGTCTGTGGGGAGCGAATGCTAGTCCTTGTTGTCCGATCCCACAGAAGAGCTACTGTAGCACAAATTGCTGAATGGTGTCAGAACACACAGTGCATCGCAGCTTGCTGCATGTGGGGCTGCGTAGCTGAAGACTGGTCAGAATGCCCATACTGACCCCTGTCCACCGCTGAAAGTGCATACAATGGGCACGTGAGCGTCAGAACTGGACCATGGAGCAATGGAAGAATGTGGCTGGTCTGATGAATCACGTTTTCTTTTAGATTGTTTACTTGGGGAAGAGATGGCAGCAGCACTATGGGAAGAAGGCAGGCCGGCGGAGGCAGTGTGATGCTCTGGGCAATGTTCTGCTGGGAAACATTGGGTCCTGGCATTCATGTGGATGTTATTTTGACACGTACCACCTACCTAAAGATTGTTGCAGACCACGTACACCTCTTCATGGCAATGGCCTCTTTCAGAAGGATAACACACCCTGCCACACTGCAAAAATTGTTCAGGAATGGTTTGAGGAACATGACAGAGAGTTCAATGTGTTGACTTGGCCTCCAAATTCCCCAGATCTCAATTCGATTGAGCATCTATGGGATGTGCTGGACCAACAAGTCCGATCCATGGAGGCCCCACCTCGCAACTTACAGGACTTAAAGGATCTGCTGCTAGTGTCTTGATGCCAGATACCACAGGACACCTTCAGAGGTCTTGTAGAGTCCGTGTCTCGACGGGTCAGAGCTGTTTTGGTGGCACGAGGGGGACCTACACGATATTAGGCAGGTGGTTTTAATGTTGTGGCTGATCTTTGTATACACACACACACACACACACACACACACACACACACAAAGCCCTTCATCTGGTTAATATATATGCTATAAAAAGCTTAATTTGCTTAATACTTAAATTTAGGTCATTGTAATGGCGCCAAGTGTCTGTTGTTTCAAAATAAGAGTCCCCAGTGTGTTTCAGGCTTGTTAGTTACGTTATGCACCAAGCCTCTCTTTTTTTCTGGTTATCATTGGGATTTTAGTATATTGTTATTATTATATTGGGACTGCATCTGGGATTTTATTCTTCTGGACTCTTGTATACTCTTTTGACCTTAGAAGACCCTCACCATCTTAGTTATCGCTGTCGGCAAAATCCACAATCGGTCTACCTCTACTCAAATGGTTCATGTCCAAAATATACTTTTTTGTAAGCATAAGATATTGGATATTGTAGCATTTATCATCTAATGCTACCAAGATAGGAGGGTGACTCTCATGAAACCTCTCATGAAAATGTCCATGTCTTCTTTTACTCAAAAAAAAAAAAAAAAAAAAAAAAAAAAGTATTTCGCATAAAGAAATGAAACTTGTTTTAGGTTAAGATGTTTTACATTGTGACATTATTTTCATGACAGACATGCACATTTACCCCTGAATTCTCATTACCGCAATGCAGAAAAAGGTGGTCATTATGATATTCTTATTACTGCACCGTCAAAAAAATTAAGCGTTGTTTGTCACTGAGGTTCCGTTTTAATCTCAACATGTGATGTGTTTTTCCTGTGTCCTGTCATTGAATGCATCAGGAAGTGTTTTCTTTGTGAAGTGGCTTTATAATTGCTTGTGTTTGATGGGTCACACAGTCACATGAGCGTTGTGTGAACGCTGTGTGCGTGTTGTCTGTTTAACAGATGAGCAACAGTTCCGCGAGCCCCATGACAGCCAGCAGCAGCAGCAGCGCAGCAGGCGGTCGCGCATCCGGAAAAGCCACCAGCTTCATCCCGGAGCTCCAAAGCATGATGTGAGTACAGGAAATACTTTCCTCACTTCCTATCTGAAGTCATTTACACTACTCGCATATGTTCAATACCTTACCTGTTGCGGTATCGTGATGGTATCAGATGTGCTTGCATGGTACTGAATGGTAATCATATTGAAATACCATGGTATTAACTTGTTATTCATGATACGATAATACCATGGTGGTACTATACTTTTTGGATTGAGGAGTTGCTATCTAAAATAGCGGGACTACTGACTTAAAGGGAAAGTTCAACAAAAAATGAGCATTTATTCATTATTTATTCAACCTTGTTTTGTTCTAAACCAGTATAACTTTCTTACTTTTTCGGTACATAAAGGAGAAATTCAGACAAAAGTTTTTTCTCACTGTTGTCATACAATGGCAGTGGATGGCGACCACCTCTTGAAGCTTCAATAAGGACGCAAAAGTATAATTCAGAAGTCTAATAAATTATTCAATGTCACTCATGCCTTGTTTTGAAGGCATACTAAAAGGTTTGGTGAGAAACAATCTGAAATCTTATTTAGAAAAAATCTTGACCGACCGTTGCTCTCCTGTGCGCATTCTCTCGCGAGATGGGGTGTTCAAGTGAGATCTCACTTTGTTTTGGTACAACCGGACCACCACAGAGATATTAACAACAGAGAACAAAACACATTTGCAAACAAACCAGAAAACTGAAATTACAAAACATGTCTGAAGAGTTTGAAGTCGAAGAGGAGATGCATTTCTATGCCCTGCCTTATTTGTTTGAACCCAAGTCCTCGGAAATCCAATTCGTTCTAAGGAGTGGGTTCGTTTGGACGCTTCATATAAATGAACAACTTCAAATAAATGATTCACTGATTCGTTTGAGCCCCTGCACAGCCTTAAAAGGACCTTGCCTTCTTTTATGAAGCACCATATTTAGTAAATTGCAGCTGTTTCTCATATATTTCGACTAAGTTATGTAAAAATAGGGTGTTTTCTAGTTTTATTTAGTTTGTATTTAGTATAAATACAATGTAATATGTAATAATTTCAGTGTTCAGTTTAATGTTGTCAGCCTAATTGTTAAATGTCACACTAATTAAATAATAATATAATCGAGTTGTTATATATTTAAAATATGTCCGCTTCAATGTAGTCAGCTACTTTTTGTTAGTAACTTGTAGCGTAACTAACTGTAGTTTAGGAAGCATTGTAGTACGTAGTGCGGTACATCTCCAAAAAGCCATGAAATTACTATGCTATCAAGTCCAAAGAACCAAGGTAATACCATAGCACCTTTTGGTTCATTTGGTAAGTGATGTCTTGGAAAAAGGAAATGTTTCAGTACGGGACCGCAGACAGCACACGTACATCACAACTTGCCTTTAATCTTCACTCTGATTGCAGAGAATGAGACACAAAACCCCAGTGTTAATGGCATTTCTAAATTCACTTACAATTCCCTTAGTTGGATAGTAAAATGTGATTAGAATTTGAAGTGCTTAATACAGTACAAATCTGATAAAAAGCTAAATATGCTAAACACTTAAATATATATGGTTTTCACTGAAATGTAAGGTCACAGAACCTATATGTATATTTAAACAACATATATTTCAAAATATTACAGAAATTGTCCTTTTCATGTATCTAACATACATTTTTTACCAATACTTGTAGAATTTTAATTAGAGGTCGACACCGATACCGATAACTAGGGTGGTAGGAAAGGCTGATAACAGATTAATTGGCCGGTAGTTTTAAAAATTGATTTATAGAATGTAAAAAAAAAAAATAATAATAATCTTATTCCTTACTTATTCCTTTCCTTACTATGATGGGCACAGACAAAGAGTCCTAAGTGAATAAAATCCCATATGTAGTTTATTGTTCAACCAAAATCCCCAAAATAACCAGAAAAAATTAAGTTTGGTGCATAATGCGGGACTTAAGTATAAACAAGCCCGGAACACACTGGGGACTCTTATTTTGAAATGATGAATCAACTATCGACAGATATTTTTGCTGATAACTATAGTTCCAAAAAGCAACCATCGGTACCGATTAATCGGTAAAACCAATTTATCGCCCTACCTCTAATTTGAATATGTGTATAAATGCTCAAATATATGAATTATAATTTATACATGTTCGTATATGACCATATATCGTATTTTTGTATCAGACAATGTTTTAATCGCAACATACGCCTAATTATTGAATCCTCATTTGTGTTTTTAGTTTACAGAATTATTTTAGGTCTATTTTAACCTTAGAAAAGTTTTCTTTCATTTTAAGGGTCTTCCAATAGCCATATCACAGGTCTTTTTGTATGTATTTATTATTTTTTGCTTGCTAACTGCATATTCAGTTATACACTAAAATATTTAATTGCATTTACACTGTCATTGGCATAAATTACACAGGCATACAATGATGATTTGTGCATTTTCACCGCAAAACAACACAAAAAAACGGTGTAAATTGGAAATTGCATCGTGATATTTGAGAAAAACCGCTGTAAATTCAGTCATTTTGGGCCACAACAATCAGAAAATCCTGGTGGGACTGGTTTACCCACTCTGATGCACGCCAGTGCCTCTAGTTATCTTTTTGATTAGGCATCATAACTGATTGTGGCTTCTTCACGTGAGGACAGATTTCTGCCACATCAGA